>NC_135877.1:8665899-8913399 GCF_031162955.1 Sander vitreus
TCTTCATCTGCTGTTTTGTGCTTCACGGAGACGTGGCTCTGTGGATTAATACCGGACTCTGCGCTGCACTTGGCAGGCTTCCAGCTTTTCAGAGTGGACGGAGACACGGATCTCTCCGGCAAAACTAAAGGTGGAGGAATCTGTTTCTACATCAACAGTGGCTGGTGCAACGACGTGAGAGTGACCCAGCAGCACTGTTCTCCTGACCTGGAATATTTCATCATAAACTGTAAGCCTTTTTATTCCCCCCGTGAGTTCCATTCATTCATTCTGGTCGGTGTTTACATCTCACTGCAGGCCAACGTGCAGGACGCACAGCGCATGCTCGCCGACCAGATACTGTGTGTGGAGCGGACCAACCCGGACTCCCTAGTTATTGTCCTTGGAGACTTTAATAAAGGGAACCTCACTCATGAACTCCCTAAATATAGACAGCGTATTAAATGCCCGACCAGAGAGGAGAACATTCTGGATCACTGTTACACCACAGTCAGGGATGCTTATCACGGCGCCCCCCGTGCTGCACTGGGTTTCTCTGACCACGTCATGGTTCACCTGATCCCCACATACAGGCAGAAACTAAAGCTCTGCAAACTAGTAGTGAGGACATCAAGGAAGTGGACCAGTGAGGCTGTGGAGGATCTCCAGTCGTGTTTGGATTCTACTAACTGGGAAGTGTTCAGGACTGCTACCAACAGTCTGGATGAGTACACAGAGGCTGTGACGTCATACATCAGCTTCTGTGAGGGCTGCTGTGTTCCATCAAGCACCAGGGTGAGTTACAACAATGACAAACCCTGGTTCACAGCCAAACTCAGAAGGCTAAGGCTGACTAAGGAAGAGGCGTTCAGGAGTGGGGACAAAGACAGATTTAAAGAGTCGAAGTACAAGTTTAGCAAGGCAATGAAGGAGGCTAAACGACTGTACTCTGAGAAGTTCCAACTGCAGTTTTCAGCTAACGACTCTGCGACTGTCTGGAAAGGACTTAGGCAGATCACCACCTATAGGCCTAAAACCCCCCAATTTTTCAATGACCGACACCTAGCCAACAACCTGAACGAGTTCTATTTGAAAGACAAAAGGACAGTCCTGACACCATCCCCCAGGACATCTCCCTACAGCTACAGCCACTGTGCTTCACCTCCACCTCCCCCACCTCAGCAGGGTCCTGGGCCTCCCCACCAATGCCCTGCAGGTGGATCACTGTCTTCCTGTCTGACAGGAAGCAGCATGTGAAGCTGGGGAAACACGTCTCTGACTCACAGACCATCAGCACCGGATCGCCCCAGGGCTGTGTTCTTTCCCCCCAGCTCTTCTCCCTGTACACCAACAGCTGCACCTCCAGTCACCAGTCCGTCAAGCTTCTGAAGTTTGCGGACGACACCTCCCTCATCGGACTCATCTCTGATGGTGACGATTCCGCCTACAGGTGGGAGGCTGACCACCTGGTGACCTGGTGCAACCAAAACAACTTTGAGCTCAACGCTCTAAAGACAGTGGAGATGGTTGTGGACTTCAGGAAGAACCCACCCCCACCTGCCCCCATCACCCTCTGCGGCTCCACAATTGACACTGTGGAGTCATTCCGCTTCCTGGGAACTACCATCTCCCAAGATCTCAAGTGGGAGCTGAACATCAGCTCCCTTGTGAAGAACACGAGGATGTACAACAGAGGATGTACTTCCTGCGTCAGCTGAAGAAATTCAACCTGCCAAAGACAATGATGGTGCACTTCTACACAGCCATCATTGAGTCCATCCTCACATCCTCCATCACCATCTGGTACGCTGCTAGCACTGCCAAGGACAAGGGCAGACTGCAGCGTGTCATTCGGTCAGCAGAGAAGGTGATTGGCTGCAATCTGCCGCCGCTCCAGGACCTTTACGCCACCAGGACTCCGAAGCGTGCTGGAAAGATTGTGGCCGACCCCTCCCACCCCGGCCACAAACTCTTTGAGCCACTCCCCTCTGGCAGGAGGCTGAGGTCCATCAGGACCAAAACCTCACGTCACATGAACAGCTTTTTCCCCTCCGCCACTAGCTTTATTAACAAGGCCCGGAAACCACCCTGACTCTCCACCCTCATGCCACTGTTCTCTCTCTGCTGTAATGCTCTTTGCTCTTTATTTTTATTTATATCTTTATATATTTATTTATTTATATATTGTTTAATATTCCATCTAGAGAATGTGTGACGTGCACCAACAACACCAAAACAAATTCCTTGTATGTGTTAAAAAACGTACTTGACAAAAAAAAAACTTTCTGATTCTGATAACTACAGCAGATAACTTCTAAAATAACATAAAAATACAATATATTAGGCCTCTATAAAGAAATCTCCTGCTACCTTTTACCTGGCTGGATACAATAACTGAGGCTTTGCCGGTGTTACAAAGAAATCTGTGAAAGAATGTGTGCTCTGTAGCGCCGTCTACCTGCAGTAAATCATTCTGTGACTTTGTGGGAAAAATCGGACGCGGGCAGAGGCATTAATAAAAACTATTTGTATAAAAATAGCGTTCTTTTCACTGTTAGTCTCGTTTGCTGTTACAGGTCATTTAAGATTATCAGATGGAGTTTCAGAAATGCTAAAAAGTTACATATAGTCACTTTAAGTACAGTTGTGTGAATGTTATTAGTTACTTTCCACCATTGCAAAAACATCCTGCTTTTTTTCCGCTTGACACCAAACAAGCAACATTCCCGTTCTAACTTTACCTCTCTCTCTCTGTCGCTGGGCTACCTGCAGCACAAAGACAATGACAGTGGCCAGAAGAGATAAAAAATACTACCAAATAGGGAGTGGGGAAAGTTCAGACATTAATCTAAACTTGAAAGTTTGATACAGGAAAAAAGATCAAATCAAGAGGGAAAGGCAGATTGGCCCGATTTTGATCTGTAGCTCAGCACTTTTCTGGCAAGGAGTGAGGGTGCGAAGGTGGAGGAATTGTGTGCATTGTCAGAGTGAGAACTAGATTGCTTCCTGATGCCGCTGCCATGCCAGGTTGGGAGGAAATGACATCAGACATCAGTGGAAAACAGGCAGAGAAGAAAAGAGGACCAAAAGGATAGAGAGGAAAGGGACAAGAGGAGGGAGGTGGAGGAGGATGGATACAGAGCTCAGCCAAGCAGTACTCTAAATACATAACTAATGTTCCTTGCGGTGGAACTAGAGTCCCGGCTCATTTATTGTCTCAATAAAGCTTGTCTGACGGCCTCTGCATCGGTTATCAGTCACAGAACCATCTTAACTGGGTCAAGACCGCTGGGGTGGGGGAGGGGGGATCAGTTCAACCTCTTTCTCCCTCTCTTTCTCTCTCCGTCTTCAGAGCAGCGGTTGTGGCAGGAAGCACAGCTGGGGCCCTGTTATCGCTCACACTTAATGGAGAGAGGTCTTGGAAATTCCGAGTACCATGGCTGATATATTTGGCCCGTTTATCCTTTGAAATGCACACATGCGGCTGAGTGAAGGACACCTGGTGCACACTGGATGTGTTGGAGTCAATACCCTCTTTTTGAGTTACTATGTTGTTTTGATGTGAACTTCTAAAATTGCAGTTGAATATGTCTTTTAATACTTGACACAGTATTTGGTTTATTTTTTCATTGTGCATTCAAAGTGACATGTTAAGAGGCAGTTTGATACATGACAATGAAATGCTGCTCATCACAAGTCCTTAAATGCTGCTGTTTCTCACATGGGAACCGGTATAAACATGCTTTCTGTGCTTGCCCTATTCCATGCTAGCATCTGTCAAAGGAAATGGTAAAAGAGAGGAGAAAAAAGGTGCAATTTTGAAAGTATGTAGGATAATGAAGCTTGATAAGTCTTTTTTATTAGCGGAAGAAGAGGGCCTTTAAAAAAATGAAATGAATCATCAGAAAAGGTACACTCAGAGGCAGCATTAAATAAATCAAACGACAGCAGCGGGACTGCTGTGAAAAGTACTTTTCTTAAACACAGTCAGTTCGAGAGAATGAAAAATAATTTGTTGTCCATTTGAAAATACAAAATGAATATAACTCCAATCTTTAACAACCAATACATGCATTCAAAAGAGCATGCATTTCATCAAAAGAAATGGAATGTGTTCTCTATAATAAAAAAACAATCTTATGATGTAAAAAATGACTTTAATACCAAAATTGAGTAAAAAAAAGTTCAAAAGATAACCAGCAACAACTTAGTT
Organism: Sander vitreus; assembly: GCF_031162955.1. Lineage (NCBI taxonomy): Eukaryota > Metazoa > Chordata > Actinopteri > Perciformes > Percidae > Sander > Sander vitreus. The sequence goes on from NC_135877.1 coordinate 8,670,092, forward strand.
TTCTTTTATCTCACTGTATTAACCTTTTCCATGATGAGCTTCTGTTCTGCCATGTTCCTAATATCATTTAGATTCATTGCTGCTCCTGTTATTTTTCTAAATCAAAGCTTATTCAAAGATGATTATGTGCCTGACACATTGCAAGCTTATTCTTCTTTTTACCAAGGTAATTATCTAAAGCAGGGAAGTGTTTTGACTCAAAACATCACATATTCCATTACTGTTTCATTTTGTTTTCTTGCTCTAATTATTAAATTATCATACACTGTAGCAGCTGAATAGGTAATGAGTTCTTAGCTAGTGGCAAATAAAAAGTAAAAGAAAGGCTTTACAGAGCCACTCTGCAGCTCACAACGCCCAGCCTGCAGCCAGAATGAAAAAGGCACGACCACAAGCTTCAGGCAGAGTGAAAAGCTTTAAACATATTTATTTTTTATTTTTTTATTATCAATAATAAATCCCACATTCTATAAATATTTCATATTTCATTTTTGGGCATTTAGCTGATACTGATTGGTTAAAGACAGATTTTCTGCAGATTTAGAAGCGTATTCAGACTATTTAGAAAAGTTTGAACCTTTTAAGGGATTGTATATAAATTATTACAGGGGAGAGGGATCAAAAAGGGGGAGGGTTGTGTATGCATTCTTTTTGCTGAAGGAAAGGTAGTCTGACTTTTTGGGAGAGCACAGAAGGGCCTTTAAACTTTTTCTCACCCTAAATCAATATTTCAACCTCCTCCTGTGTGATTAATTAAAAAAAGAAATGCGCAATGGTTCTTTGCCGTATGCAGAAAACAACAATTCTGACTCGGAGATTTATTTTTCCTATTACAGTCAATAAGCTAACAGAACCAATATTTCTAGTTGTGTGACACTTGGATCTTTATATTAGGTCTACAAAAGAAGAAAAACGTTCAAGATAAGTGATGGAATATTTATCATTTTGCTATATTTTCCATACATTTGGAAGTCCATTTCCAATTGGCAGCAATGGTGACAATTATTTTTTAATTAATACATAAGGCCTAATTAGTTATTTATTGTGAAACAAGTTGTACCAACTCAGTGTTATAATTTAAGATATTAGGGGGAGAGTGTGGCAGTTTTTTTAGGTGTAGGGGGAGGCGTCTAAAGAGAATTTTAATAATGGTGGGGTAGGCCTTGCTATTTTAAAATAAAATTAAATAAACTGAAATATAAGATTAACCCTCCCACCCCTCACCCCAATAACATCCATACAGTCCCTTGATTAAACAAACCCCATCTTTAATACTATTTATGGTATTTTTTCTGCAATAGCCATTCAGTGTATTTACATTTTTTAATTACCTCTATATTCTTGGTATGTGTATGTCCATATGCACAAACAAAACGTTATGGACATACACATGGAAACATGCACACACATTCACTGCTGAGTATTCACAAAGACCAAATGACCTGAAAATAATAAGCACTAACCAGATTCTTTTATAAGCTGCCTTACACATAACAGCAATGATTATGCTCTTATCTGCTTTGGGGACTGTACTGAGTTGAATTATCATTCATGCTGTACTGCTGTTTTGCTTAATGGAATTTGTTTAGTGGGCTTTGTAAGGGAGCAAACAGGGAATAAACAGATTTATGGGGAGCTCTGCCAAGTAAAAGGTTATGCATAATTTAAGGCGGATTAGTTAGGATGTAGAGGTCAATAAGGCTAAATAGACAAGAATCATCAACATCCAGGAAGGAGAAGGGTTGTCTTGAGGGTCCGGGCCTCCATCAGCTGTACAAACTCTTTATCAACGGACACTAATGCGTGCTCACATGCATCCAGGAGCATGCATTAGCTTACATTAACACACCCGTACACACGCACACCTCACTCATACGTCAGTACACACATGAGCAGTCAACAGAAGGCATACTATAGGAACTAATTACATCAGTGTGTTTATTTTGGTTTGCAGCCTGAAGGCATTGTTGTACTTTAATCTAAGTATGTCACTATGTCATTTATCATCAACTTCAACGTAGTCACTTTCATTACCGTCGGCCACATCACGGTAACAACTGTCATCAGAACCCATCATTACAGCACCATACTCTCATGCTGCTGTGCAAGTCCATTTGTCACATTTCCTCGCTCCTTGTGTTGTTTACGACTTGTTCACTCAGCTGCTGATAATGGCAGTATAAGCAAACAGTTTTTTCTTCTTCTTTTTTTTTTTGCACTTATTATAAGTCGCCCCCGACAGACAGACAGTTCAGTCTTGGCACATCACGCAGGGCGGTGAGTCTCCAAGAGGTTGAGATAGAAAAAAAGAACTAAAGATAGTAATGATATGGTGATGGGCTGAAGTGTTCACTTTAGTTTTGCAATCCATTATGTGCTCCGTGTTAAAATGAAGCAACTTATTTTTGTACTATCTCAAGTTTTAAAGTGCAGCTTAGCTCCCCGTTTTAGCTTGAAAACACCTCTTGACATCTGACATGTTTCAGCCTTATTATATATCTATTTATTTATTGAACCACAGTTTTGTAAGTAACTTCTGTTTTAACGTCTACTGTATACCGTCTCCCATTTCAATGTTTTTGATGGATAAGCAGCTTGGCGTCTATTGTGTGAGTTCCTGATCCTTTTTGTATCATATTGGGCATAGATTGTGACATTTGCCTTCTAACTTTAAGTTTTGATTTTTATTTTTCTATTAGATTAATATGTTAATCAATAAACCCCAAATCACATGGATGAAATAGCAATTTAATGCAAATATTTTTTTCTGTATCGGAGTATGTAATAGGTAAATTTGTGTTCGCCAGCTGCTTTCAAGTGTCAAGCGTTTACTATTCACTGCTGATGTACTGGTGTCTCTGTAGACACTGGTGTAAAACAATCTCTTTTCCACAGACTCCTGTTCACACTGACATTTCCTCCTCTGGCTCACAGTGCCTTTGGGCTCTCCTTCTTTGTGTGTGTTTCTCTAGTGGAAGGCACATGCATGTGTGTGTGTCTGTACGTCCACAAATCAGGGGTTGCTCTTGGCGTTCAGCTGTGAGAAAATGTCAGAGCACATCTGCGAATGAACGATATCAGCAGTACCTGGTGGCCTGTATATACCTACACACACACACACTGAAGAAAAACAAGCCCGGGGCAATGGCACGCCACAAAACCTGCCAGGTATGCACCACGATGGCACCTAGCATAAATAGTATGCAGGCAAAAGAAGGATGTAGCTGGAGGCAGCGATGTGTACTTCCTTGTAGAGATTTGGAAAGGGAGACTTAGTATGGCATGAGTCTCAGGTTTTTCACAATAAAATGCGTAATCAATATGTATCAGTCTGTATATTTTGAAAGATATTAGATTTGGAAATTCCAAAAGTGAATGAAGACGTTAACCACACAAAAAGTATTTTGAGCAGATAAAGAAAGTGTAAATATAGGAATATTGATAGTGGCAATCAATATTAGTATGTGAAATGTTATCACAGACTCAAATATTGGTAATTACATATATTTTTTTGTTTCACTCTTGAGAAAAAGGAATCGGCAAGAATTTCTGCTAGGTTGCAGAGTGTAGTTTCTTCTAAAACAGGCCTGAATTCTGGAGGATGTTGTATGAAAGGCTGATTTTTAAAGAATTAGTTGACATTTTGTATTCGCTTTCTTTCCAAGAACTAGACAAGAAGATCGATACCGCTCTCAGCTAACCCCTTAGCTTAGCACAAAGACTGGAAACAGGGGGAAACAGCTTAACACAAACAAGATACAACTTGTTAATAAGTGAGCTTTAAAGGTTCTGATTGGCAGATGTTGTTACCTTTAGAAGGAGCCAGGCTGGTTGTTTCCCCTGTTTCCAGTCTTTATGCTAAGCTAGGCTAACGGTGTCCTGTGTCTAGTTTCATACTTAAGGGACAGAATAATACTAATCGTGTCATCTAACTTTCTGCATGAAAGCAAAGTATTCCTTCAGGAGTAACACCCCTCTACTGAAACATTTATCTTGTTGGAATGAAGCAAACTATTACGACAAATTCTAGCATTTTCATTTATCAAGGATGAAAGAAAGAAGGAAGGAAAAAAGAAGAAAGGGAAATAAAGAGAGGCTGAAAGAGAGCAATTGTCTGTTGCAGACTTTAACATTAATTCAACGGAGAACTCTAATTTCAGTTTTTCCTGTTAAACTGAACCAAGTTGCATTACCCTTTTTCACATTAAATATGTTCATTAAGCACATCAAACTATTTCAAAGAGGCAGTTCTCTGTTTTGGAAAATTTAAGCAGTGAATATCACTCTGAAGCTTCTGTTTCCTTTTTCTTCATTTTTATCAAAATGAAATATCAAAGTTTTAAAAATAGCATAGATACAGAAAGGAGGCATATAACATGTACTCATGTTTTTTTTACCATATATATTATTTTCATGGTGCATGGGCAAAATATTATTAGTTACTCTCCCTTATGCACACACACACACACACACACACACACACACACACGCACACACACACCACTGGAGACACCCACACAAGCATACATGCATGCACACAGACACAGGGCTGAGGTCTGGAAATGTCAGTCAGCATGCTATCTCATTATCTCTGCCTCTTGAAGTTTCATGAGTGCAGAGGAGCTATTTGGGACACAAATTCACTTCACCAAAAAAAACCTTGGGCTTTTTAAAAAGGGGCTTGACAGCTTTTAGTGTGCAGATACTCATCAAGGCCGCCAAACGGGTGGAATAATCTTATGAAATTCAGGCAATGCAGTAGACTAGAAAGGAACAAGCATGGGATGGAAAGAAAAAGAGGTGAAGAGAGAAAAACAGAAGAGGGTAGACAGGATGAAGAGGGTAAGGGTAGAAATAGAGGGCAGACAGAGTATAGAAGGAGAAAATAGTGGTTGAGGGAGGCAGAGACAAGGGGAAATTAGCTGAGATGAGCTGAGAGGAAAAGGGGTAGAGAGCTGGTGGCTAATTACAAAGTGCAGGGATTTATTTCTTTGCATAGGGTTTTTCCTCTCACATTCCTCTGAGTTTCCTTCTAATTCCTGCCAGGCTCAATTCAGGTTTAGGGAAACGTCTGCCTACCACGGCAGGTCAGATAGTACAGTTAATTATCCAGATAGTAGATCCATTGTAAACGGAGACATGGGAGGGGATTTCCATGATGAAAGCAGATCTCGGAGTCTTAATGGCACTCAGTTGGCTTTTTCAAGCCGTCTTTTGTTTGACTTTGTTGCCTGACATGTCCGGGATTATTCTGCGTGTGTGCTTCTCTGTGGGTGTGTTTTCATAATGTAGATTGCAAATGTTGGTTGTACATTAGTGTGCATGTGCGTGTTGTAGCTTTTCTGTTACTTAGCTGACATCCTTATTCTCACCAATTGAAATGAAGTGTCGTGCAGCATAAAAGCAACCACGAATGACAAAAATGCTTTTTGTGTGCATGCATATGTGCACATGCTTTCCTGTGATACAGGGACATGTGCACATTTATAGTAAGAAGAACTACATAGAGGGATAATTCAGTGAAAAAGATTTGTGAATTGAAGACCGTTCATTTGCTTAAAAGGCTAATTGACTTGCCATTACTGGGCATGGAGAGGCCTGCACAGCATGACGAGCAAAGGTGGGCAGAAATGGCAACAATTTGACAAATAGAAAGAAAATGCATGTGAATGCTTGTGTGTATTAGGTTTATGTGTGTAAGTGTATGTGAGTGTGTGTTTGAGAGCCCCATTTTGCCCCCAGCTCATTGTAGTGAATAAGAAGTAATAGCAGAAAGCAGTTCAGTCCTTGCACAGAATCACACAGGCATACAGAGTGTTGTGCACCACCACATTAACTAATGTGACACAAAAACAAAACCCAACAGCTGCCAATTTTGACAGGAAAGGGTAAAGAGATAGGGGACGACATGCAGCAAAGGGTTGGAGTCGAACCCGAGCCGCTGCGGTAATGACTGTCCCAACATTCCAACTTATCTGGTGTCCAACATCAGTAGCCCTTGACATGCTGTTGACTCTGCTACCTGCCCAGGCCACATCTGATCCGTACAGTTTGTAATTGTCTTAGCACATCTTCTTATCTTAGCACCATCTCTTGAAGAGTGCTGCACTGCAATTATTATACCATATCTGATCTGTATTTAGGTCTACTTTCTGTCTTTCTTGTCTGCTTTCTTACTATCTTCACACATGCACATACACGCACACACAAATGCAAACACATACACACACACACACACACACACACACACACACACACACACACACACACACACACACATACCTTTCTCCTGCCATCTCAGGCTTGGCATTGCATTAGATAGAATTTATTAAGCCAAGATGCTGGCTGTTGACATGAGTGTGATCTACCATTTGGTGGGAAGATGAGTGTCCAAGGGAGGGTGTAATAATGTTCTCTTCCTCTCTCCTTCTTATCTCCCGCTGATGAAACCACGGCTGATACCTTCCCTTGCACATAGCATTAAACGTGTGTTTATTTCTGTCCACGCCTGTGCTCACTGGTGTGTTTGTCCCTGGCTGCCTGCATGTGTGGGTGCATGTTTAAGGGATGTTTCTATTTCATATCAACCTTGAATCTTATGAGTTTCAACACAAGCCACTGCCCTCATACTAGTGATATGGTTGAACGGTAACAGAGTGTCACTATCAGCCAAGATGTTGCTGGGAGATGAGTTTAGTTAGTGACGCGAATCCAAATGTGACAGATGAGGGCTGTGTCCTAACTTGTCTTTAAGGTTTCTGATTGCTCACATGGTAAATCACAGTTATTGAACTAGTCTGTGTGATCTTTCAAAATTTGGGAATTCAACATACAGGCTGCTGCATTTTCAATCAGACTGTCTGGCCATGAAGTCGGAATGAATATAAGAATAAGATATAGAAGAAGAAAAAAAATGGTGCGAATAAAATAGTTTGACTGGTAGTCGTAATCCTGCAACAAATAGTAGCTTTACAATCTGTTGAACCGTTGTGTGAGACAATTCTTTACGTTTTGGGTATGTTGAACAAATTTGGATATGAGCTTCAATGTAGAACTACCATAGCTGAATGTCAAAGCCCAACTATGCCAAAATATGGTTACATTCACAGTTTTTATCTGTTTTAGCCATGTCATTTAGCCATGATTTGGTGGAAATATGAGTGTTGGGGAACTACAGATGGATAGCAAAAAAGTGGATTATGCTGCAGAAGTACTTTCTTTGGATTTTGATACTTTTATTTCACTGTGAAACTGGGTCACTTGGAATCCTTTGTTACTACTATGAATCCAAGACAGTAGGACACAAAGCAAGCTACACATTTTTTTTTCGGAGCCACCTTTCAGGTGTGAGTGTTTGATGCTTTTTTTGTTGCAGTATTCCTTTTAAAATCATTAAATCATTTTGTTTTACAATGACAAAATCAAGCTAGGGTGCTAATAAAAGCTTTCATTTCAGAATGCAGGAGTTGGAACCTGCATTATTTGATAATTTTTTCTTGCCACTTGTGAACAGCGCAACAAGCTGTAAATAACAAATGATTACCTGGATGGTAATTATTTGGAGCTTTGTCACAACAAACAAACCTTTCGCACTACCCATCGCCATTTGATTCATTATTGCTATAAAAATAGATTAGAGCAGCTTGAAGTTGTTGTTATTATTGTTATAACTTTATATTTGTCAATGGCACAAATGTGGAAATGTGTTCTGTCAACATGAGATGTCTGTGCTGCTACATTTTAAATCATTCATCCGACACAACTGTAATCTTTTAGGTCTCAACAGCAGCAACATGATGCTTGTTTAACATGGGAGTGTGGATGTAGAAGATGGAAATTTGGAAACAGTTGCGTTCAAGGTACAGCAGAAGTAAAATACTGGGAACAGAGTCATCACCGATAGAGCTGTTTTATTGTTCTTTCTGTAAAAAATGACATCTCTAACACACATGCAGAGAGGAGCACTTTTAACAGCATTCATTCCCTCATTAATATTATTTACCTGGCGCCACTATACATCTTCATCAGCTGAGGGTCACCCCACTGGATTGGATAATTTAGAAGCGAAACAAAACCGGTTAGAGAATTGTATAAGTGACCTTGCTGACAATGTGATAAATTCACAGTAATGGATTAAATAAGAAAAGGAGGGAAAAAAAATCTTGAGAACACAGTCAAACCTCGGGCTATTACAACTGACAAGTTTTTTCCTTTCACCTCAGCAAATGGTGCATTTTCAATATGTCCTCTAATTTTCTCTTCTGCTCTCTTGCTTCCCTTTTTCATTTATGAAGCATGCTTTACACCCCCTCTCCCCTAACACTAAACTTACTGAGGTACAGCTGGTTGTAGATGCAGATTCAGAACACTTTCTTGTCCTTTAGATTTACATAAAATGGAAATTTGTCTTTACTTTACACAACACATCAGGATATGACCACAGAAAAGACAAATTTAAAATCATGAATATGTGATCAATTTTAAAAAGATAAAATAGGTTCTTTAAAAAGGGGAAGACGAGGGCTCGGGGAGTCATAGCGTGCATGGGTGTTAGAGAGAGTAAAGGATGTCTTGAACTTGGAACTTAAAGTCTTTGGCTTGAAGGCAGCATCTGGTATGCTAATTCAGAGGATGGGTGGGGGTCACTGAAAAACTGGATTGCTTTTTTGATTGTAGATTGGTACTGCAGTTTGAGTCTGCCTCAGTTCACTTGTTTTGCTTGATTGTGATATTTCCCTATCATGAAATGATGACATAAGATCATGCTTAGTCAGTGATCTATGGTCAAATTTGAGCAACATTGTCCCAGAACATTGTTTTCATTTACTGTTGCCAGTGACCAGCTTCTTTCCCTGCCCTTTAGTGTTGATTAACTTGTTCTATAGGTAGGACCAATTCTATTTACCCTCATTCTGTATTCTTGACAAGCTCCTTGTGACCTTTGGGGTCTAAGAAGGCTGACAATGCACAACATTTTTGTGTATGGAGAAAAGCAGGGGAGAAAGAACGCATCCTTGAGGAACACCTGTGGGGACAATCTAATCAGAGAAAGGTGCTAAGACCAGGGTATACTTGAAATAAACTAGTTTGTAAGGAGTGTTGTTTAACTACATCTGATGGCAAATGTTTTTATCGTTGTTTCAAATGGCCACACTTGAAGGTGGGGTAGGAGGCACGAGACTCAATAATTGTTCAAATAGGGATAACGACGTACACTATCGGGCAATCCTCGAAAGCGTTCATGATGTTGCAATCTATTGTACACATGAAAAGTGAAGGAAGTAGTTGTGAGGAATTAAAAAAAGATAAACTATTGCCTACTTTCTCACCCCCACCCACCTGGCAAGTAGCTGCATGAACTAGGCACACTTTTCAGATTGTTGGTTTTGGAAAGCAGACAGATCTCTCTATTTGATTGGCTTAATGAGTAAACTGTATGGCGTCCATAGCAATTCATTTTGATATTTGTCAGGAACTGGCAGGGGAATAGGGTTATATATGCTTTGCAGAGTGCAAGTTGTGTAGCATAGCTGATCTAGAAGAAAATAAATACTGCTGACAACACTTACTCAATTTCAGATGTTTGAGCTCTTTGAAATGGCATTGTTCCACACATGTAACTTTGTCCCTGAAGTGAAAATTCAAGTTGCACATGTTTTTAGATTGTTTTTTTGAAGCTAGCCTTGAGGCAAACTACAAGCAATTGAACCTCAAGTAGCATGTCAGCAAAATGCACTCAACAATAATAATGCTTTACATTTTAACTGTGTCAATTTCAAGCTTACTCTTTACTGTGCTGACACAGTGTTTATAGTACTTTCATTATTTAGCCATGTGGGGCTTAAGAAGGTATACACATTTCATGGATTGATTGATTGATTTAAAGATATTGTTCATGGTGAACAGATATTAGCATTTGGTACGGTGCTCACTGATGATCTACATGTGAGGTTATGACAGCTACTGAAGGTGCCCTTAGAGCAAATTTATAGATATGGAGCTGAGCACAATTCTCACATGCTGTATAAGAGAGCCAGCATGCCATGAACGCCATGGCAAAGATAAAATGATGTATGTATGGCCTATAATTCATTCTGGGTTTTACTGTTATCCATTAAAGAATGCTATTTTCCATCCATAAATGCATACAAATATGAGCTCAAATGCATCTGTCTTCCTTTATTTTGCACATGTTATGTAATGGTCAAGAATGTTATCCTGATATGTTTATTCTGTACTTTGTCTTCATTTTCTCACCTTGTATCTCAGGTCATATCATACGTACTTAAGTGGTCATGTGTTGCTTTCTTTTCATTCTTGAATCCTTTTAAATGCAATTACTGAACATTGTGAACCAACCCGAGACACATGGCTGGTATTAGACACTTTATCTTTAGAGGTGTTTCTTATTACAAGAAAAAGCACCTCATTACACCACTTAAATAATGACCCTTAACTTCTTGTTCACTTTTTCTTTCTGTCTTTTTCCCCCAACAGCCATTATTTTCATGAACTCTTTTAATAATATTTGTTTACAAAAAAATAATTTCCACACAGTACCTTTTAATGTTTTGGAAGTGGTAAGGGGATTGCTTTTATATTTTGAGTTGTGCCTTCATTCTGGCTGTTATTACTTAGTCTTGTGCTGATATGTTATCAGAAGCACAGATTTAATGTAAAAACGTCTTTTTCAAATGCTCATTGATAATTAACATTCACAAGTTGCAGTAAGAGGTACTGTCATTGTGCTTGCCTTAGCATCTGATTGGTTTGAAAAGCTTTTTTGGAGGGACAGGCATCTTAAAGAACAGAGCAGAGTACAGTAAGTGCACAAACTCCTTGCTGTCAGGTGAAAACAAGCTCGGGTGTAAAAAATATAGAAATTACAACATGTTACGACAAAGTCTTGTGGAATGCGTTAAAATGTCACAGATTTCTAAAACTGTAGCCAATATAAAATATTTGTTGTCCCTTGTGGTAGAAGCTACCAAATATGTTTTGGTTTAAAATTTCACAGAATGCAAGAAGGGCTGTAAACCTGCTAAATCTCATTTGCGATGTTTGATTTTATTTACCTGACTGATCACAGCTCTCTCCATCTGTCTGATTCTCTCCATCTTTCCCTCATCTTTCCCTGTCATCCCCTGCTCCCATATCTCTCAATTGTATCTTTACTTCATTGCTCTTCATCCACCTGCATCGCTCATCTCTCTTCCAATCCACCCTTCTACATCCTTCCATCTTTTTTCACTCCATTTAAATGTATTTCAACATTTTTCTCAAATCTCCCCTTTTCCATCATTTTCCATCGTGTTACATTTTTGCCCATATCTGTCTAACTCCATCTGTCATCCCTCAACCCACTCTCTCTATTTTAAACGTTACATCTCGGCATTCGCCTCTCTCTAGCACTTCCCATTTATCTGTTTATTCCTGCTATTTTTCTAACCTCTCTAATCGTTCTTTCTCTCTTTTCCTGTGTTCTCTGCAGCTGGTATTGTTCGGAAAAAGCAGTGGTGTGAGATGGTGCCATGCTTGGAGGATGAAGGCTGTGACCTGTTAGTCAATAAATCTGGCTGGACTTGTACACAGCCCGGAGGCCGAGTCAAAACCACCACGGTGAGTTCAGGTTCTCTTTTACCCCCCCCAGGCTACACAAACCAGTGGCACTGAGAACAACATGACTATAAGAGCTGAAAATGAAGCATTTGCATAGAAAATCAATTGTGGTGTAAATCAGAAATGACACATTTTCTGTAAATCTCTGGTAATGGTTAGACACTTTTGCTTGCTAAACATTAGTTAGAGGCCATTTCAACAAACTGAATCATTATACCGGATAATAAAAAGACTTTTGAGTATTGGCCCCCATAAAGAGCTCTCATTTACAGGCACATATAAAAGCTTATTTTAGGGGCAGCTGTGGATCAGGTGGTAGAGCAGTTGTCTACTAATCAGGAAGGTCGGTGGTTCGATCCTTCTAAATGTCGATGTGTCCTTAGGCAAGACACTGAACCTCGTATTGCTCCTGATGCTGCGCCATCGGTGTGAATGTGCATGAATGTTTATCTGATGAGCAGGTGACATGGCTGCCTTAGCCACCAGTGTATCATTGTGTCTTTAAGACTAGAAAAGCGCTATATAAATGCAGTCAATTTACATTTAAAACGCTGTTTTCGGCTACTGCTTTTATGGTGATTTTTGTGATAGACTTATTTTGTTTGAAACATTTTCATTCTCAGACTGCCTGCCATGGCAGTGTGTACTTAGAGACTGCAAAATGTTTTTAGTCACGTTGAATACTGCTTAATCTAGCTTTAAGTAGATGAGCAGTCATCTACTTAAAGCTAGATTAAGTTCCTTTTAATAGTAAATAATAAATAGTTTAAATTGTAAGCAATAAAAGGCACCCTTACTCAGTTCAATACACTCATGGGTTTTGCTGCTACAGCCTCACTTGGTCTGGTATGACCAGTAGCTAATGGTGGCTAATGTAAGCTAATGCTAGCAAAGTTTAGATTGACACTGAGTCAAATTGCTATTACAGATTATTACACCTTTTAAAGTTGATGTGGCAAACAAGTTAGCAAACACTTAAGTCCAATAATCATTCCTCTTTTAGCTCTGTTTTGGTCTCCACCAAATCCCATGGAAAATGTGGCAGGTAGCATATGTGGGTTTATCAGAGGTGTTTCACTGAAAGGTGTTGGGCCATAAACCAAAACTACGAGCTGAGACGCTAAAATTCTTCATTGAACCAAATGGAACTACAGAGTCACTAAGGGTGGCAACCTTTTAACATTACACATAGTCCTTGGACATTGTTAATTTGAAAGTATTGGGTAGTAGTGCTGCTTTAAACAACCTACTCTGGAGATTCTTGGGTAATACAAGAAAATTGAAATGTACCATTATTGCTGCTACTTCTTGATTGCATCTTTGAGCCTCGTCTCCAACTGTTGACATATATATATATATACACTGTAACTTTGGAACAGCTTGCACACTGCCAGCCGCAAGTACATTGATAGCAGCAAGAAAACCAATTGGGCATTCACTTCACAATCCCTTCAAAATGTTTCTCTCCCGCCCTCCTCGTCTTCAGCTCATCTACACAAACTGTACTCGGTTTGTTTACTTCCTCATCACCAGCAATTAGCTTGAATTAGGGACGTTCTTAATGTTAATGATGGCAGCAGATGGGGAGCCACCACTTGTATTCGCTAAGATGCCGCCCATTCATTCAAGTTTGTCCTTCAAACCCTATCTCCAGCTCTCCAAGCAGCCTCCTCTCCACTTCACCTCCAACACACACACACACACACACACACACACACACACACACACACACACACACACACACACACACACACCTTCCTACCGCTTTCCATCCTCCCACTGCTTTACAAGAGACTTAAACACTGTTGCTCTGCAGTCTATACTGTAGCAATTAAATAGGTTTCAGTTGAGAAACGTGTTACACAACACAGCTGCCCTATGTTTGAATGTCAATGGGTGAACGCTAAGGTCCGGTGGGGCATCATTAATGCATCTTCCATGATTTAGTCATCAGCTAACTAACTTGTTTATGCCTCCCTGCTGAAAGATGCATACATGCACCCAAACAAACACATAGCAGATGCACACACTAAATGCTCAACCCAGATGATATGGTTTGTTATCAGTCAGCTGCTGCCTCTGTGCTCTTACTGTGTTCTGAGTCTCTCAGCGGCCTGACACCAACCTGAATATACCTGGTTGTGAAGACTGAGGTGACAGCCATGACATGTTCCACCTACATTGTAATTTGTTATCTGGGCAGGCAGATAGCCCACACACACACACACACACACACACACACACACACACACACACACACACCCATAGGCAACATATAGCTGGATCCATTTGTTATGTTTGACAGATATAAGAGCTAGTGTTGTGTTGGAGGGGGTTGAGTATGCAAATGCGAAGGTCACTGTGCATTGGAAGGCTAATAGATGTGATGCATGCACATTCTTACGTTTTTGTTAACATGCTCTTACTGATGTTTTCAACTATTTGCATATTCAGAGTTATGAATGTTTGTCCCTGCTGTCCTGCAAAGGGTTGCCCTGTACACTTTGGCCAAGGGGGTAAGCTTCTCCTCGGACCGCGAACCTCCTATGGCGCCATTTTGATGCTAATAAGCCATCACCTCCCGTTAGCATTCCATTGACTCCCATTCATTTTGGTGCCACTTTGACAGTGAATAACTTTACATCTGAAGCGTTTAAAGACTCTATTTGTCCATTGTTTATTTCTAAAGAAACACGACAATGTATAAAAGGCTCCATTACCTTGTACCTCACGTTATGGCTCCGTAGCAGACGTTTTTGTAAAAATTGGCTAACGATTGTGTCATAACCACGCGACTTACTGTCACATAGTAGAGGAATTACCGTACAGTACAGGAGAAGCTCGCAGGCAGTTTCGTCTCACATTAGCTGTTTAAGTTTAATTACTAATGTTAACTAGCATTTTAGTTAGCAATAATTAGCCTGTGTCCATGTTATCTCCTTACATATACCTACGCTCTCCGTCTCTGCTAGATTGGGAATGATTGAGATTTCTCTTGGCACAGCTACCAGAAAACTTACAACTTTCAGACACGTTGCTCACGGCACATTTACGTCGTCTCTCTCAGTTGGAGGCTGCGCAGTAACGCTCAGCGGTCACCGGAAAAGTGCTTCTAATGGCCTTCACTGGTCTCCGTCCAGAGCAACGGGATCTGTTGGCCCATTCTTATATACTGTCTATGGCTTTGGCCTACATACACATTTCATATCCTGCTTAGGACGTCAGTCAATGTACTTCTCATAGGCTTAGACTGACAATATGTAAGACGTGACAGGTATTTCTTGCTTGTTTCATTGGCTACTTTAAGCACAGTGACAGCTAGTCAAATGGCTGGACAGCTATGTGCACTCATCTGTGCCTGTCCGTGTGTGTGTGTGTGTGTGTGTGTGTGTGTGTGTGTGTGTGTGTGTGTGTTTAAGCAGCTTTCACTGTCAAGGATTCTAATAATTGGCAACATGCAGACTTGGGGTCATTGTTTAAAATTCTTCTAAACATATTTATTCATGTGATGGAGGAAATGGCCTAATGTGACCACTCTCTTTAATCTCGGGCAAGTTGAGGAAAGTCGTTTTAGATAGACAACCATGCGTGTAACCTAAAATTGCCCAGAATGCATTAAAGTTTAGGGCCGATTCTCCAAAGCAAAAATTACATAAACCTCTTGTTATCTGCTGACCCAAGGGAGAATGACAGGCAAAAACAAAACACACAATTTACTCCTTATCATCCCTTTAGTTAAATTTGAACAAATGGCCCCTTCCCTAAGGCTTTCCAAGGTTAAACCCAAACTGCAGCCGCCCCGATATCGCCAAAGGATGACTGCTGGGCTGTACACAGTCCAGTGAGCATGTCCGACCTGTCTGTCAGGTGTTTGTGCGAAAAACATCAATGCAGACAAACAGACATGTCCCTCTGGGCATTTGACTAAGCCAAGTCAATCTGACTCAGCCCCATAGCCCCATAAAGGGCTATTTTGGATAAATGTCAGGAGGCGGTTTGCGTGTATCGGTCAAATGTTTGAGAGTTTGTTTTTCTCTGTCAAACAGCGGGAGATTGTTGTCCACGGTGACACCGCTGACCTCTACATTTAGTCGGCAACACGGCTCTGTACAAGTTGCAAGGCAGATTAGATGTATGCTGTGGGTTTTCCCTCTACCTCTCAGCGGCCACCATTTGATATGCTTCCGTTTAAAAATAACTTACTCGCATACCTGTTTTCTCTCTGCTTGACTCCTCAGTCTTTTTCACTTTCACTAGCTATCTTTTTTTCCCCCATCTATCTCTTGTTCTCCCCTCGTCTCTGTCCCTCTTCTCTCCATGCATTCATCTTAGTCTGACCCTGCATTGGAGAGTACATGTTGTTCCTGTCAATAAAAAAAACGCAAATGGATTTTTCTAGGGCCGGCTCCAGAAAAAACGTATGAAGATTGATATGTACATTGCTTATTGGTGACAGTGACGTTTTGAGCGAGGTTTCTTTTATTAGCAGCGCACGTCAACCGCAGCTGAAAAGGACACATATCAAACAGAGGTGCACTTGTGAAGCACATAATTCATTTCAGTATCAAGAGTCTCACTAATACAGTGACAAGTTTCTCCTCTAAAGGATTGACCTAACAATAAATGGAATTCCTCAGATAAACCATATCAAGTTCTAAGACTATAAATGAGCTTAACTGCATTAATGAAACAATAAAATGCACACGGACACTCAGCTGCATGTCCATTAGTAACCACTTTATTTTATTTTCTTGTTTTACCTGAGTACATAAAAGCGGATGTCTGCCAAAAAGCATGCTTTATGACAACCCATATGGGCATAAAAATGATAATCACTACATATACTGGCCAGAGAGATCTGTCAAAACATAACAAATGTTCAAATGTTCTGGCAATTGACCGTTTACTAAACCCTCACTAGGCCCCTTTTTCTCTTGTAAAAATGAAAAAACAAACAATAAAGCATACATCTAAACACTGTGTTGCTTATCCAAGTATATCAAATCATCTGTTTAAATTACGTTTTTTTTTTTTTAAATACTGTACATACTGTAATACTAGTTCAGTCCCTAGCGTTATATCATACTGTTTATGTAGTCACCATCAATAGTTGATTTTATAAACCGCTACTGATCTCCAGTGGCAATTCTGCCATATGTATAATTTTGGAGTGCATACTCATAGGTGTGATTGGCAAATGGCAAAAAAGCAGGAAAATATACGCTGCACCCATGACGCTGCGCTAGTATGCACCCCCGGGACATTTTTTGAAAAATAAACCATTAAATGGCACTTTCTGGAGAGTTTTGTGCAAAGAAATGGAGAAATTGAGTCTTACATGATAGGTGCAAAATTGCAAGGTTAAGAGCCTATACTTTGCATTGTTGTAGTATCAACAGGTATTTGGGCATTTAGCATTTACATTACTGTTAATCAGTCATCACTTGATTACACATTGCATTACCTTGTTATAATATAAATAATGTGCCACATGAAGAGACAGTGCAGCATATGACAGTAGCAACAGCTGAGAAGATTTGGGTCTGTGGTGACCAGGTCCACCTCACACAAACGTCCTTCTCCCATTCTCTCTCTTTACTACCACACACACCCACACACACATACACACCCCCGGCACTGCAGCCACACCAGCCGACATTACCACGCCCATGCAGCCCCTGTAGCAGATTTTTAAACATTTAATGTAACTGGCAAACAATGCTTTCTACTTTTTAAAGAGCACACGTTTATAATTTTTTTTTATTTATGCCGTTTGTATGCTGTTACTGTCATTCTCTACAGTATGTACGTAGGCCTATGTAGTATGTATGTTGTCACTGTCTGTCTGTTCGATTGTCCGTGTTTCTCTCTGTTGACACTGTACATATTGTCTGTCTGGTTCTCCATCTTTTCATCCGTTTTAGCTCTAACTCTGCAATTTAAATGTTTTTATGGCTGTCTGTGATTATACTTCAGGGTTTTTCCTCGCTCAGAATTTGTCTTTGCAGGAACACACAAAGCAGGAGGGGAGGGGGTCTGGGGTTTTGAGGGTAAAAGACTTCAATTCCTGCATTCTGATACATTTTTAGGCACCAATTTATGGTAAAAATGTCAATATTTATTGCAAGGAAATCACAAAATTATGGTGGCAGGTAACAATTCAAAATACAAAATATAATGGAATATTATATTCAGTAGTCCAGTAAGGGGGCTTTCACATCCGGGACATGGGCCGGATACGACAACACTTGACCCTAAAGTCCAGTTGTTTAATTAGCATGAACAGGGCTTTATGGTCACTTTTTTTTCCCACAAGGAGCATGTTTTGCTCCCAAGTTGAAAAATGTAGGATTGACTTAGGCTGCTTAATCAGTGATGTTGAATATAGCCTACAGTGTAACGGACCACCACAGTTCATACATACATGTGAACCGCAGATTAATTACAGAGTTTAACCTACATAGTGTAAAACTACTACGTGAATGGGGCACAGCAGAAAGACGGCGCAGAACAACGCTGCTTGTTCAGGGTTTTCATGTGCACTCCCATAGGCCTAGCTACACTTCGCACCAGGCGTTAAAACCAACTGTACCGAATAAGACTACTATTTAACGCGATAACGAGACGTTTTTAACCGGTAATGAAACTGTCTCAATTTAATACTGATGCCGTCAGGCGGCCGCGTGGACAGACAGCAGTCAGAGTTCCGCCAGAGCTCTGCACCCGTCAGCAGCGGCTTCTCACTGTGCAGCCGGTCCCCCAGACAGGATGATCACCGGAAGGGTCCAGCCTGAACCCTGCAAACAGAGATCCTCTTTGAAGGTGACATGCTTGATTTTGATTGAACGTCCCAATTTAAGAAACCTCTGAGTGGGTCGTAGTAAATTAAGTACCCTAAGTTTAAGATTAGGTGTTGGTCATTCTCAACACCTTTCTACCCCCCGCCCACACGTATCAACTCTGGACTCTGTGCTGCTGCCAGTCTGTGTAGCTAATGTACGTTACTCACCATCAATCAGCTAACGTTAGCCCGACTAACGGTTACCGCTAGCTAGTGATCTAGCGAGGATTAGCCCTTCAGACCACAGTGGACTTCAGTGGACTCTCCATCCAAACTCCCGACTGGACTTTCGTCTGCCACAACTGCCGGACTCTTTCAAATACATGTACTCCCCATCTCCGCCGATCACTTGGTAGCGTTGGTCAGCTGTCAGCTTACGCCAGCTAGCTCGCCCAGCACATCTGTTCATTGTAGAGCTCTTTTAGCCATGTTTCCCGACTCAACACTAAGTTAGTGTGGGCCACTATCTCTCTGCACTGCTGAAAATGGTGCTCCTAAAATATTCCTCACTGCAACTTCTCAACGTCATCTGCTACGTCGCTTCAGCTTGCATTGCCAACATACAATAAAAATTGTCGTTGTCGGCTTCAGCTAAAAGATAGTTCGCCCCCACACGTCCAAAATTCTTATTCAGATAACCTTCCGCAACGATTGCAAGCTCTTTGGTGGAGCTCTGCTTTGAATGAAGTTACATCGTGACAAATTAATGGACCACTTGCGGAGTGATATGAAGACATGAATCATAGGCACAAAAAACGTTGACAGCAGTGACCGGTCATTATGTTTACCAATACCCCCGACCCGTGCCTTGCGACCCCCCCCAAAAAAAAAAAAAAAAAAAAATAAAGAAGCGGATTTGCATGATTTACGAGAGCTTCATTTTCACGTCGGAAAAGCCGGAAGAATCACACCCCTGCATACTGTATGTGCCATGCTGGAATGAAAAGCTAGCAAAAGTAACTTAAGGGGGGCAGGGAGAGGAGATCGTCTTTCGGACTGAATGTGAAATCTATTGTGAATTATGTTATCAAAACAGATTCATGACATCTACCTGCATTTTTCTATGGTGCCCACGCTGCAAAACAATTTGTATTGCAAACAAACTTCTGTGTTGTTCTCTAACCTACAGTGCAATAACAATATTCACATGTTGTAATACATGTAAGTGTTTGGGTAGTCACAGCATTCCGGACGACACAATATGCCATGTTCCCTGGAAAGCTCTTTCTCAATGGTAAATCACCAGATAGAGAAACACTTTTACTCAGCAACCAGGGGTTAATTCCCCTTTCCCAATATACTTTCCTCCCTCCATGACACTAAATGCTTTGAATTTACATTTTATCACACAGTTACCACAGTGAAATGCTGCCTTTGCTGCCTTTCCAAAGCGCTCTCTTTTGGCAAAGCGATATGTAGTCTCAGCACTCATCTCCTATACCTCCTTCTCTCAGTGAAAGGCTTACTGCCGTCTCTCTCCAGAGAGGAGGATGCTCTGCATAGTGCCCTCCACCATTTTAGACTGGCAGATGAAACAGCGCAAGGAGCTATCTCTCTCTGCATGCGCCGACGCGGGGAGCTCGGCGAGAAAGAGGCAGAGTGAGTGCGCCATTAGAGGAGAAAACGGAATCACTTCGGGTTATCTGCCGGCTTTTGTGACAGCCCGATAAGACGAACAATTTAAAAAAAAATAAAAGAGACAGAGAGTCAGTGTGAGGGAAGAAATGTGCAATGTTAGTGAAAGACAGAGGAAGAGATTTGGGCCAGTCAGACGTATAGCATCGTGAAACTTTTTTTTTAGTCAGTTGGTGTGCATCAAGCAGTGGCTCTTGTTGTCTTTCAGTGCTTGTTAAGTTGTTTTTTTTCTCCCACTAAGTTAAAGTTGCACAAACTCAAACAGTCATGATACTTTTTCTCGTTGCTGCCATTCTGTTTATATATCATCCAACAGATTACATGCTTTAGCCAATGTTTTCAAATGATTAATACACAGCAAAAAGAAGAGCATTTGTTACCCCGGAATTCAGCCAAATACATCCACTTGTCTCGTTGAGTGCTGTACTTGATACAGCACACCATCATTTTCAGACATTAAGACACAGTGACTCGAAATGTAGAAACCGTAAAAATCTAAATGACTAAAGATCCTTAAATGTGTAACTAGGTCTTAATCTTACGTTCCATTAGGTCGGTCCTGATTGGGGTATTTAGGCTTTGAACAGAGTGCTACGAGCAGAAGTGGCAACTCCTGAGAGAAAGACTGTGATTACTGTAATCAAGACTTTCTGAGAGAAAAAGGGAAAGGAATACAGATAAGGAGACATGTTTGAGCATGAGTATGAGCCCATGCATATTTTATACACTCTGGAAGGTACTCTGTGGGAGAGGGTAAGAGTCAACATACAGACCGTGCGTGTGTTGCTATGTATATGCATGGCGATAAAGGCAGTTTTCATCCTCACACAAACAGAATTTTTCTACAAAGGCTGCAGTTTACACATGACAATCCCCCGGGCAGTCTGTGTTTCCCTGTAAGCTTCCACAGTATTTACACATTTATACATCTGCCAGTGACAGCATGTGTTCGGCAGAGTATGAAAAAGCTCTTTTGATTGGGGTTTGTGCTGAGCAAAAAAAACAAAAACAAAAAAAACACACACACTCACACTGTGCCCCCACCTCCTCTCCCATCACTGCCTTTCTGTTTCTTACTCTCAGTCTGTCTGTGGATCCGGTTCAGGCTGGGCCTGATGGGATCCCCCAAAGCCCCACCATCACCACGCCCCCCTCTGCGGTTCTGGGTCGGTACCGGCCTTGGTAATTGATCCCTCTGGGCCCTACAGTCACATCCAACAGTGGGTTGAACAGAATCACCACTAAGAAGACAGCTGCTTTGCCACCCCAGACAGACTAAGAGAGAAATGGAGAAAGGGAGAAAGAAAAAGAGACCCTGTTGCGGATAACCATTAGCTGTGTCTGCCAGCTTTTTTCTAGAGAGAGCCAAGTCAGCACATAATCTCAGCTTTTAAAAATACCGAAACCTCCATTTTGGGAAGCTGGGATAGACATTGGGTCTGTTACTAAAGAGAGTGTGACTACAAAAAGAGCGAGAAAGTCCACCTTTTTAGGTTCTTAGTAACAGCCTATGAGCTTGTGGGTTCGATCAGCTAAGTGAGCAGTGTTTCTGAAACCACAAGCCTTTGCTAGCCAATGAAAGCACCCCTTAGTGTATTACTTTGCCAGTTTTGTCTTTGCAAGTTTCAGAATTTCAGCAATTTCCATGTGGCCAAAAAAAGGTAATTGATTACGTAAAGCAGGGAGTGCTTGCTGGCTTGTGCTCGCACTGCAAGCAGCGCCCAGTTAGAAGAGTTGCAGGTTTATTCCAACATGCAGGCAACAACAAATGACAATGTGCACACTCACACACAGGAGTAAATACAGAATGTTGTTGCTGCTAAAAAACACGTATCTGTCTGTCACGTTTTAAGCTTTGTGACAATGCATTTTTTAGTTTTTAAATTATGTATTGCCCCCCCGCCCCCAATTTTGATACCTGGTTTCTATTGGACAGTGATGCTAATTAAGGACATAACAAGAGTCTACAGCCATGCTAGCAGCATTGTGAGGCTGCACTTGTGGTGCACTGCAGTACTTAATTAATACTAAGCTAAATGTGACATTAGAAGGTTAAGTATCTTAGATTAGCATGTTGGAATTTGCCAATTATGAACTGAACACAAAGTGCAGCTGAGGCTGATGGGAATATCATTTTGCATATTTTTTTCACCCAAGTATGGCGCTAAAAGAAGAGTCAGGGGATCACAGTCATTAGGATTTCTCATCTGGGAACCATTAATGTATGTATCAAATGTCATATCATATTTTGGTGAGGTCCAAAGTGGAGGATGCTGTTGGCACGGCTATAAAACAGAGGTTTGTCATGCTAAACAATAAGTGTATTAGAAAATTACAAATTATTTTTAAAATAATGAATTTTGAATGAATTCATGATTTATTGTATTGCCATTTTATTTCACTTTTATTTGACTTTAACAAGTCAGTGGCCATTTTAAAACAAATCACTGGGAAAGTGCTTCCATATGCCCATATGGAAGCACTTTCCCAGTGATTTGTTATACAGAATCAGACCCTGTTTTGCTTCCACACTTCTATATTTAATGTGCACAGAACTGTTTCCTTGCGACAAATTAATAATGGTGGTGGTAGTGCTGTGACTGTGTCTAAATCTAGTAAAAAAATTAAAAATTAAACACTGCATCCTCGTTGTGAGCTTGATAACCATAACGCCTTCCCCTCTCCCTCTCTCCCCCCAGGCTCTATGACGCGACAAGAGTCCCCTTCGACACTCTTGCACTATGGAGAGCATTGATGACCCCTTGACAGACAGCCAAAAACCACCCACCCTACCACCACTACCACCACCATCATCACAACAACTCCACCCAAACCCTGGTCCCGCAAAGGCAGGAAGCAACACAAGAAGTTACAGAGCACCAAGGGCCTCATGGAGGCAGCAAGGTACAACAGAAAGCCCCTTCCCCTTTGTGTCTCAAGTTCTTAAAATGAAGCTAGTTTTGCACCTGCAGTGCTATTGTGCTATACGTGTTATTCATAGCCAAATGTCTATTTTAAAATACAGTTTTATAATTTAAAAAATAGAAAGCGATAGTCATCTTATTCACCTTCACTGCTATATGCAATTTGTCCAGAATAAATTTGTATTATGCCGTGGGGTTGATAAAACTGGGTAAAATGAGTTTCTGAATCTGATGAAAATCAGCGCATTATCCTCCAGCTTTAGCAGAACATGCAAACAGGAAGCGCAGACACAAATGCAAGCACAGCACACACATAAATCCAGATACAATTTAAACAACCGTCGGCTTGTTTGATGCCTTAATTTGGCTTACTCATTTTTCCATAAGCTCGCCAGGTCCCTGGTGTGCGTTTAACCACAGAAAATCCATGTGTGCTGCAATACCAGTAAAACCCATCGGTTTATTTCCAGCTTGTTTTTGCTCTGATTTATTGGCATGCCATGTACATTGTCTTTGAAAGTATTGTGTCATATGGCGTCTGTGCACTGAAATAAAACAAGGCGCCAGACAGATATTAATGCATGTCATTGGGAAACAGAGAGTAAGCATGTAGTAAATTTAGTGTACAGTGCAATAAACGGGATGTGGCCAAAGTCATAAAAATGCCCGGTCTCATAGAGTTTCTAAAAACCAGGCTCTTCTCTCGGTCAATACTGTCAGCATTTATGGCCCAATGTTATGATTCGCTTTCGAGATTCAAATCTGATCAGGCTGCTTTTCAGGCCAGACAGTAAGTCTTTAGTAGATTTAAACTATAAATAGACACAGGGTGGACTGCATGCTGTGAACATAGATCCTCTCACAGTGTGAGATTATTGTCTATTTACTAACGGAAAAGGCAATCTAAGATTGGATTTAAACATTTGATCCCATAATGTGCTGTACAAAGGAAAACAATACCATATTGCCTGCAATCATTGATGTCGTGCAGTGGCATGCAATACAGTAGCTTAGATTGCATGAACAGATATAATCTATAAATTACAGTGTATTAAGGGACATGGGGGACCATTTCAAGTTGTTTGTATCTAAAACAAATCAGTGACATTTTCTGTCATTTTCAGTGACTTCTTCCTTTCGGGTAGAAACGCGATGTGAAATCTGTTCTAATGTTCCCTCTTGAGCATTAAAGTTCTGATCATATTGTAGAATGACAGTGTGTTTGCTTTGATGTGCTAAAGAAATGCAGTATGGAATGGTTGATAATGACATAACACCCCAGATAGCTTTGAACTCTCTCTTAATGTGGAATGGGGCCTTGTGTCTGGAGGCCCGTGCATACATGTTCGTGTATTTTGATCTCAGCGTCTGCTTCAGGCATTATACGACTTCACAGCATGTAATTAGCGATTTCCCATCCCTTATTAACCTGTGGATCATTCCTAACCTACAAGTTCACCTATGAATATTCATCGAGCGGGCTATTGTGAAGCTTCCGTGCTCCGATCCAAACGGAAGCGTGCTCGGCTGCGCGGAGCACTAACATAAAACAGTGAGGGCAGGATCAGGTATTAGAAACAAGTAGTTGATGAGCAGAAAAGACGTTTCCATTAGCTTAGAGATTCAGCATTATTTACATCTAAAAAGAGTGTGAAGAGTCAACGCAGATCAATTTTCCCTCATGCATGCCCATTCACACGTTCACCGTGGGTCACAACGCTGTGACATTTTGAAAGGAGTCAGAGAGAGTTCACGCAGAGAGGAAATGTCAAGCCGGGGCCATGTGTTCCGTTGCATTCCCTTTAACTCCCAGGCGGAGAGCGACTCCATATGTATTATGTATAATTTCCTTTAGCTCCCAACAGATGTGGCTCCATGCACTTGCAAAATGCAAGCCGGCACAAATGCATGCTCATGTATACATCGGAGCATTTCAGCTGTTCCCGGAGACAGGAAGCTCTAAGTACCGCCCCTGAACTCTAATGTTTAATCCTTTCCTTGTCCTCGATAGAATGCTGCTGGGTACATATTAATATGTATTGAGTGGATTGCCTACCAGCTCCAAAACAAGAGAAGATTGCACAAATTGGACATTGACACAGATGGATTCTGTCCCCTTCTGTTACTATGACACCTGCAGCAGTTATCAGTCTTACTCTCAAAGTCGAATTCTCCTCCGGTCTTGTTTGGATAGCCAGACCCCACTGTACTCACAGTTTGTCTATGTGTTCAATAGCCAGACGGGCTCTGCTCACATTTCGCTCAACTCTGCATTCCTCTGGCGCAAGAATGTAAAAATATTCTCTTGCTGTTATAAGATATAAAAAATAGAGTAATGTGGCCGTTTCCTAATAAACCCGAGGAAATAATCACCTAGGGACTGTGAATTTTATTCATAGGGCAAATTCATCTCATATTCATCTGACATTCGTTCCTCTTTTTAATAGAAGGCTTGCATTTCACTGAGATGAGATTTGTGTGTGAGATTTATGGGGAACCATTTGCCACAGTGTGGGTGTGAGAAAAAGGGAAAGGAACATAGAGAGAATATAACAAAATGACCATGGTAGACACTGACTTACATAAAACAAGACCGTCTCTATGCCTAGGCGTCTATTTAAATTAATTTGCATTCCATTCCTCTCAACATTTCTTCTAGGGCGGCACAATATATCGTTTTTCTTATCGTCATTGTGATACCACCTGGCACAATATACATACCACGAAAGGCTGCGACATATTGCAGAAGACACTCCCATTTTTTGTGTTAGTTGAAAGAAAATATCAGTAGAAAACTGCACTTTATTGTTTTTTTTAGTGGTGCCTTTTATATTCAAATCAATGTTCAATATGTTCAATAAAATGTTGGAAATGATTTCCTTTCAATTGTTTTAAATTTGACAAGCAATTTGTTGTATTTTAGTAGAATACTGAAAGCAGCAGAAAGGCAAAACTCGGTACCCTTTAATATCTGTTTATTTATCGCAATTAATATTGTTTTCGCAATATTTACAATGTTATCGCACATTTTCCTCTTATCGTGCAGCCTTAATTTCTACAACAATGTTTCTGAGCAGTGATACGGCTCCTTGAACATTCGGTGCTGCTGTAATCTCAATGTGCTCACTAGTAGGCATCAAGATAAGGAAGTGTGTTTACACTGGGATTAAACACCTGTTTGGGCTGTGGTCACAGTCGACCACTTAGCACAGTCATGCCCCTGCTTTAAACTGTTATACCTCTGGGTCATTTCATGCCCCAGCTCCAACAAAACCATGACATTCTCTATTAAGCCCCGAGCACATTGAGATTTTTATTATTCCCAGAACATCAGACATTGTCATCTGTGATACATGCTCGTACTCCATCCAACACCTGTCCCTTTCATGCCAATTTGTGAAATCATCAAGAGTTCATTATTATGAATTAAACTTCAGCAGTCTTGGAAGGCATCAGCGCCTCTATCAAGTTGGCTGTGTGACTGGCGGGGGCCAGATGGCGAGGAGGCTTCCAAATTTGTCTTTCTGTTGGTACATTTATTGTTTCTCAGTCTGTGCAAAGTGAGACACACTTTGTCTGAAGCATTCTAAATATTTGACTGACAAAGCACTTGATTTGACAGAGATCTGTTGAGTACGATTCTGTATTACGAGTGTAATTAACATCTCCATTTGGTAAGGAAGAATATGTATACACAAGGCTTATAACAACACACAGCGTATGCAATGATTCTCCCATTAATAGTACTTTTTTTTTTCTTTTAAAAGAATAGTTCAATATTTTGCTTTGAAAGTTGCTCTCTTGCCAAGAGAAAGAATATAAGATTGATACTATTGACTGTTAAATATGAAGCTATAGCCAGCAAAACAATTCAACAAATATACATATTCAAATTGTAAAAAAACTACATGGAACTACCGTGCCTGTCTGAGAGGCGACAAGTTTTGGGAACTTCTTTCAGTCAGGGCTGACGCCAAAATGACTTTGTTGCTTATCACCAAATAATGAACCCTGCGGTGTGATTCACGTCATGTCTTGCACGCTCTAGAGAGAGGTCTACGGTCTCGGACAATATATTTTTTGGTTATTTTGTAATGTGTAGGTATGTAGTTCCGTTAAAATACACGTTTATGCTGAAACAAACATACCTATACAACTTGGTATGTCTGTCGTATGTGTTTGCCCTCTTGTGGATATAATGTGCAAAAAGGAATATTCAACCGTTATTTTTGCCCAATTTTGCCAGCCCTAGAAACAGTTAAAGGCTGCAATTAGTTTTTTTGTACAGAGACTCTAGATTTTATTACCTTAGGATAGAGCCAGTCTAGCTGCTTCACCGTTTCTAAGCTAAAGCTAACTGTCATCTGGCTTCATATTTAAAGTGCCCATATTATGAAGAAATCACTTTTGCTGGGATTTGGTTATTTTGTGTCTCTGCTGCTTCCACACGCATACAAACTTGGAAAAGATACGGGTTTCTGAATGTAACCTGACTTCAGTCTCAGGGTGAGCTGTTCAAAATCGGCATGGCTTTTTACGTCACTAGCCGAAACAAGGTGGCTAACCGTAGCATGCTAGCTCGTTCTGAATGGCAAAACACTGCTACAACACACTAGTTCACCATAATCTAGGAAAGAACTACTTACATGTCCCACGCAAAGTTGGAAGTACACCCTCGTTTAGAAGAAGTCTCCCGGCTAATCCTGCCTTGTACTACTGAAGTTGTAGAAACAACCAGCTAGATGATGTGATCCTTACCTAGCTACTGCGCATGTGCGCCTCCCAACAAAGATGGGATAGAAGTGAGATGCCTCACTCTGTAGCTAAAACAAAGACCTGAACACACAGGGTGAAAAGAGGATCTGCAGCAATGTGAAGTACAACAAAAAATATGGTGTTTTTTGAAAATTAAACCATGTAAACCCATTCTGGTACAACCTCAAAATACAATTATGAACCTGAAAATGAGCATAATATGGCCACTTTAACAGCCAGACATGAGAGTGGTATCAATTCTTTCATCCAACACTCAGCAAGAACATTTCCCAAAATGTTGAGAAAATACTTTTTATTTAAAAAAGAGGAAGAATACTTATGAGAGAGCAGGTGCAATTATTCTATATTATGAGACAAACTTTTCTTCCAAAGTCTTAGGTAAATGACAAATGACTAAACAAGAGATCTACTGAGCTGCTGCATGAAAGATTACAGAACATGAACATGATCATATTATCAAATAAATTGCTCAATATATAGGCAGGAGAAAGAAAATGTCATCATACATTGTTTTTTTGTTTTTTTTTATATACATATACACCTTCAGAAATGATTCAACTTCTTTCACGAGCTAAGAAGACTGTGACAATGACTGTGTGCTAAAACAATAATCTCATGTTTGCTGTGTTTTTGTTGATTCACAGGTCTCATAACACAGCCAGAGACGGGAAAACCAGGGAGCGACTGTTTGAGGGAGCAAGCTTTCTCCTGGACACTGGACAACTACTCGCTGTAATACACTTTCCATTTCCTGTGACTGGCCCCTCCGGATTTGTGACTGCTCTCTCCTGCTATCTGTCGTTGGGTCAAAATGTTGCGTTCACCTCCTCTTCACTATCCTGCTCGTGCCACGGAGGATCGGACACTTTAAAAAATCCCATGAATGGTTTTTGCCACATTGGAAGTACTGTGTTTGAAATGGCTAACTGCTTTGAGTAAGGGATTTTCCAACACCTTTCTCCTAGCCTCTAGAGCAGGAATTCCAGAGCAAAGACGGGATCATTACAGACCGGACGCTGTTGCTTCGCCGACCACTTTACGAGGCTGTTAAAAAAAATTAACTGAGCGCTCTCTGCTGTGAATAGGCCTTCTGCTGGAGTAAACCTCCCATATTTTTATAGACCAAAGAGCAAAACAACAAATACGATCATAATGACGGAGTGGACCATGTGGTAAAGACACACAGAGACTTTGTGAACTTGCCGTTTGTGTCGCCACTGACCAACGACTGCCCCCACAGAGACATGGTGCACACGTGGACCGACGCAAACCGACCCTGCCGTCCGGTGGCACATGTACTGTAGTACTTTTAAAACTTTCCAGACATTTTTTTCTCAGACTAAGCCCATCACTGTATTTTGGAACTGGAGATATAGGTACTACATATGTATAACTGTGTATGAAAAAAAAAATCTGATTTGCATTTTTCAGTAGCTACTGTTGGGAAAGCTTGCAGAGGCATTGTCAAGTTGGTCACGGATCAGGAGCGCAAATCATATCAAAGAGATGATGAATATCTACAGAGTATGAATGCTATTGAGTCTGAAAAGAAGGAGTAAAGAAATGTCATTAAATGTATTTTGAAAGGCCCTAAAAAGTTATATATTTAACAGTTTTATATGTTGTACCTTTGTAGAGAAGCTTATTGGACTTAAAATGTGGTCATAATGGCAGTTTAGTAGGATGTGAACAAATGCTGTTGTTCTCACTACTGCTGGCTCGTAGTCCCTGGTTTTCTGTTCACACCTCAGTAGCTGCTTTCTTTTCATGGTCATCTACAAGTCACTGTCTATTAGAACCATTAATGAAAAAAAGGAAAGTGACACAATTTATTGAGGACTGATCTGCAGCCAACTGAACATTGTAAATCTATGGTAGTCAGTGGAAGCCATTGAAATCTGCTAATTTGCTATGATATTGTATTGTACACGGTGTGGAATACTGACTCATTTCCTCTCTATGGGTTTTGATCTCTTAATTTATTTTTGTGCTTGTGTTTGTTCTCGCACAAATCTGGCCTCTCTCCGACGGCGACGAATACAACAAGGAGAGAAAGAAAGCAGAGGAAGCATTGCAGTATTAGAGTCATTTACATACATTTTCTATCATGAAATATTTTAAGAATAAATTAAATACATAAAAAGAAATGTGCCCTGCAAATTTAGATGGTCTTGGTGTTCAAGGTAATCAAAGGCTTTTTCTAGTTTTACTTTTTCTAGTTTTACTTTTAATGACTATGTACTCTCACAAGGAAAGTGACAAAGTTAATTTGAGTTCATTAACTTAAAATTAACTTAAATTAATTTTAGAAAAATTAAAAAAAGTTTATTTAATCTCCATTAAAGTTAAATATTTTGTCATGGGAACAAGATCTCTAAACCCCAATAACTTTTTTCAAATATGAATACATGAGACATAACTGGTGGTCACATAAAACAGAACATAAAGGAATATCATACGTTGTGCGATCTCCATACAACTAGCTCGGACTTGCTAATCTTTTTAACCAGTATATCATGCCAAGAATTATTGTTGTAATTTTAACTTCTTGCAAGGAAGTCACCTAAAATTGTATCTAATTTTAACCTAACATAGTTCAACAAGACATGACTCAGTTAGGTTGAGTTAAGAATTTTTTTGGTATCACAAAAAGTGCCTTACCAAACAGCAGTAGAGACCTTTGGCTCATCTTTTAAAGGTTACAACGGACTTCAGCCAATCCCAGCACATGATGAAAGACACCTGGGCAAAAAGAGTATACACATTACATATTTCTGTACAAGGTATCAAGAAAATTTCATCCAAGGTAAGTTACTCTGCCAGAAAAATGTCTCTAGGGGTCTACATCTGCAGTGGTTCCTGATCTAGAAAACCAGAATAGTATGTCGAAAAAAATTAATAAAGCCATAGTATAGTATTTTCGAAAAAAGTGATTAAAAAAGCCATAGTCTATGTCGAAATAAGCCATATTGCAGTATGTTGAAAAAAGCCATAATATAGTATTTTCGAAAAAATTGAGAAAAAAGCCATAGTATGTCGAAAAAGTGAAAAGAAAGCCATAGTATAGTATGTCAAAAAAATGATAAAAAAAAGCCATAGTCTAGTATGTCGAAATGAGCCATGTTATAGTATGTCGAAAAAAGTGATGATGAAGCCATAGTATAGTATGTCCAAAAAACTATAAAAGAGCCATAGTATAGTATGTCAAAAAAATTATTAAAAACGGCATAGTATAGTATGTCGAAAAAAAGCCATAATATAGTATGTCAAAAAAAGTGATAAAACAGCCATAGTATAGTATGTCAAAAAACGTGATAAAAAAGCCATAGTATAGTATGTCGAAAAAGAATTATGAAAACGGCATAGTATAGTATGTTGAAAAAAGTGATAATAAAGCCATAGTATAGTATGTGGAAAAAAGCGATAAAAGAGCCATAGTATACTATGTCGAAAAAAGTGATAATGAATCCATAGTATAGTATGTCGAAAAAAGTGATAAAAAAGCAATAGTATAGTATGTCGAAACAAGTGATAAAAAAGCCATAGTATAGTATGTTGAAAAAGATAAAAAGCCATAGTATAGTATGTCAAAAAAGCCATAGTATAGTATGTCGAAAAAAGTGATAATAAAGCCATAGTATAGTATGTCAAAAAAAGTGATCAACAAGCCATGGTCTAGTATGTCAAAAAAGCCATAGTATAGTATTTCAAAAAAAGTAATAAAAAAGCCATATTATAGTATGTCGAAAAAAGAGATGATAAAGCCATAGTATGTATGTCGAAAAAAGCCATAGTATAGTATGTCGAAAGAGCCATAATATAGTATGTCAAAAAAAGTGATAAAACAGCCATAGTATAGTATGTCGAAAAAGAATTATGAACCGGCATAGTATAGTATGTCGAAAAAAGACGTAGTATAGTATGTCGAAAAAAAGCCATAGTATAGTATGTTGAAAAAAGTGATAAAAAGCCATAGTATAGTATGTCGAAAAAAGCCATATTATATTATGTCAAAAAAATCGATAAAAGAGCCATAGTATAGTATGTTCGAAAAAAGTGATAATAGAGCCATAATATAGTATGTCGAAAAAAGTGATAATAGAGCCATTGTATAGTATGTCGAAATAATCCATATTATAGTATTTCGAAAAAAGCGATAAAAGAGCCATAATATAGTATGTCGAAAAAAGTGATAATAAAGCCATAGTATAGTATGTTGAAAAAAGTGATAATAAAGCCATAGTATAGTATGTTGAAAAAAGTGATAATAAAGCCATAGTATAGTATGTCGAAAAAAGTGATAATAAAGCCATAGTATAGTATGTCGAAAAAAGTGATCAAAAAGCCATGGTCTAGTATGTCGAAAAAGACCATAGTATAGTATGTCGAAAAAAGTGATAAAAAGCCATAGTATCGTATGTGAAAAAAATTATACAAACGGCATAGTATAGTATGTCGTAAAAAAGCCATAGTATAGTATGTCAAAAAAGGTGATGATAAAGCCATGTATAGTATGTCGAAAAAAATTATGAATTTTGGGCATAGTAAAGTATATTGAAAAAGAGTCATAGTATAGTATGTCGAAAAAAGTGATAAAAAAGACATATTATAGTACGTTGAAAAAGCCATAGTATAGTATGTCAATAAAAGTGATAATGAAACCATTGTATAGTATGTCGAAAAAAAAATATAAAAACGGCATAGTATAGTATGTTGAAAAAAAGCCGTAGTATACGTCGAATAAAGCAATAGTATAGTATTCAAAAAAAGTGACATAAAAGCCATAGTATAGTATGTCGAAAAAAGCCATATTATATTATGTCAAAAAAATCGATAAAAGAGCCATAGTATAGTATGTCGAAAAAAGTGATAATAAAGCCATAGTATAGTATGTCGAAAAAAGTGATCAAAAAGCCATGGTCTAGTATGTCGAAAAAAACCATATTATAGTATTTCGAAAAAAGCGATAAACGAGCCATAGTATAGTATGTCGAAAAAAGTGACAATAAAGCCATAGTATAGTATGTGGAAAACAAGCATAAAAGTGCCATAGTATAATATGTCGAAAAATGTGGTAAAAAAGCCATAGTATAGTATGTCGAAAAACGTGATAAAAAAGCCATAATATAGTATGTGAAAAAAATTATAAAAAGCCATAGTATAATGTCGAAAATAAGCCATGGTATAGTATGTCAAAAAAGGTGATGATAAAGCCATGTATAGTATGTCGAAAAAAATTATGAATTTTGGGCATAGTAAAGTATATTGAAAAAGAGTCATAGTATAGTATGTCGAAAAAAGTGATAAAAAAGACATATTATAGTACGTTGAAAAAGCCATAGTATAGTATGTCAATAAAAGTGATAATGAAACCATTGTATAGTATGTCGAAAAAAAATATAAAAACGGCATAGTATAGTATGTTGAAAAAAAGCCGTAGTATATGTCGAATAAAGCAATAGTATAGTATTCAAAAAAAGTGACATAAAAGCCATAGTATAGTATGTCGAAAAAAGTGATTAAAAAATAATCTATAGTATGTCGAAAAAAGTGATTAAAAAGCGTTAGTATAGTATGTCGAAAAAGGTGAAAAAAAAACATTAATTAGTTTCTTGAAAAAAAAAAAAAACATAGTATAGTATGTCAAAAAAGTCATAAAAACTCATAGGGGTCATGGGATTTACAAACATATTGCATACTTTCCCTGACATGGCAGACATCATAAACACGTGGCTACTTTGTGCACATTATCTCTATTATCAAACAATGTTGGAGCAGATATACACATCAGTTGTTCTTTAGATGAAGTATACACACTGCACTCTGGCAAAAAGGCTATAGGCACTTGCAGGTATCTGCAAGTATTTGCTACAGGTATTTTTCATATCCTACATTACACCAGTGGGAATATGTGTGAACCTCCTCAAACAAGGAGCAGAAATCCATGTTAATCCTTACTGACTTAATGAAGGAAACAAAGTCTTTTGATTCCATTCTAAACACAGAAGCAAAGGTCTTAACCCCAGCTTCTTTCACTTAATCCTAGTTGGAACCATTATGCTCACCCACACTTGACTTCTCTCTGAGAGCTACAGCAATCTTGCTGGATCATCGTGTGCACTACCCTCTATAACTCTGTGTACAGAGGCAAATCTGGAGCCGGAAATAAGAACTCAAAGTAACCAATTCTCTTTCTCCATAAGAGACTGATTGTCAGGTGGGGAAGGGGGTGGACTGTTTATTTACATCAGATTGAATTCCAATCTGTTCTATATCCTTGAGATATAGAGTATATGTTTTTAATTGATTAGGACAGGACAATGTGGGGTTTCTTGGAGCTACAACTATAAGCAGGTGCAGTCAAAAAGGAGTATGACGACACAATTAGGGAGTCAGATTGGGGCATTTATTACGGAGTGAGAAGATTGACGCTTTAGGTAGGATTTTCTCCTTTTTTTAAGCTTCAAAGCCTCATGTATCTCTCTTTTCTAGGGAAAGATGGGATGGGAGCACGCCTGTGTGTTTGCATTCCAGCATGTTTCTGTTTGTCGGTCGATGTGTCTGTCAAAGAGCAATGCCTGCAGAGAGTACACAGGCTGCATGCAGCTCTACAGCCTGCAGTAAACCCTAAGGATAAAAGATTCTCCCTCTGTTTACAGCCCAGACAAATCTCAGAAATACCAATACTGCATCACACTGCACAAAATATTATTATTTGCTTTGATGGATAGCAATTTATCTGCTAATTCAAATTTCATACTGTGAGTCTTTGTTTACAATATAAATCTAATTAAGTGCAGCCATCACTGCACAAGGTGGATCGATACACAATATGGCCAGCACAGCTGCTTACCTCACAAGGATGCCTTCCCCTGCCAATACTTTCAACCTATAAAACGTTTCAGGTTTTCTCAGCGCAGCCAATAATCTGTCAAGGTTAGGGCAATGAGAATCAAAACACTACCTCAGTGGGTGACACGCTGGCTACATAAGAACAAATGACTAAACCAGAGTCATGTCGTTTTAAGAAAGGATTTATCCATTATTTATGCTCTTTTAATGGCAGTTAAAGGAGGTTTCACCTGTGTTTTTATTTAGGTTGTTTTCACTGTGATTGTAACGAATGCTAATTAACAGAAACAGAAACATGTAATGCTTTAAAGCTGCTACAATCAATATTTTTTATTACCAAATGTGAAAGTGGTCGCTCGTAGAAAGAATCCCACAGATAATTATGACCCAACTCTGCAGTTCTCAGCTCTACTGAGTGAAGCATCTGAAAGCTAGCCCTTTTCAGTATTGGTGTCGAAAGCAGCTGTTATCAGCATAAAAGTTCCGTTAGACCAAACCGTCATCGTATCATCGCCAAGGCTGCGCCCTCTTTTGGGAGAAAGAAATGCACTGTCACATCGGGAGAGAAACGGGAAAATGCAAGCTGCTGTGTAGCCAGTTAACCGAGACTTTAGCTAACAACTTTGCCATAGATCAACTTAAAAGGTGACACTATGTCAGTGTTGTGTTCACAGCTTTGCCCCCAAGTTACCAAAAAAAAAACAGTAATTGCTGGTTAAACATTTTATAGGCATGTTTTTTTTTTTAACTGCGCATGCTAACACTCACAACTTCCTGACCCTGAAATGATGAGGTTCTATCTGTGACCTCTGGTAGTTTTGAGATATTGAGGTTCAAAGTTTTTACATCCTAGATAGCCAACCGGACATGCAGTAAAATAAAAAAAATCTCTAAGGGGACAGGCACCTTAAAAGTACTTAAAAGTACTTTTAAATTGGGTTTTCTAGAGAAGCTAGAGAATGACTTTGGAGATATGACATTTTCGACAAATTATAGGGCAATTCATGTATGAAACTAAATATAAACCCACAGTACACAAAATGTTAATATCATGACACGGAATAGTGTTGCGTGAACAACTAATATTTGAGAATAAAAAGTCACCTTATAACTTTAAGGTCACAATTAATCTTTGTATATGCAATCTAGAGCAAGAACTTCATGTATGCCACAAATGCTGATCATGATCATATTCATCTAAATACCTTTTATCAAGCACTAAATGAATATACTATAATATGGTGGTTTAATAACAAGAATATTTAAAGCCAAGTCCGACACACTTGGTAACGAAACCTAATTAGTGTATATATCCAGCAGTAGTGCTGTCCTCACCCTTTGCTCCATTGAACGCCTCGCTGCTGTGTGGAGTTTGACACGTGAAGTCTCAGGTTAAGCTCCAGAGCTCCGGGCCTGAGCTCTGCCTTTACTCCCCCTGATCAAACTCTCTGTGGTAGATGGTTTATTGTCAGCTGGGTGTTCAAGCTCCATTTAACTCTAACTAACTGCCTTTGGTCATTATCGCTGCTCATTAATGCTCCACTGGTACGGCTGAGCAGCCCTGAGAGCATCTGGGTGAGGTGACTGCACCATGTATAACTGTTAAGACCATGCAGGGGTTGTGTATTTGCATTTGATCATTTTATTGTTACACAATTAATGGCATAAACATAATCCTAATAGCGTGTTACATTGAGGTTATTTGCTAACATAAACCTTTATTATAATGGCGACTCCTGTAATCATCTTAAGAGCTAATGTTTATTTTCCTCTAAATAGGACAGGAGCAAAGCTTTGAAGCCTCACAACAAAGTACTCTATGGCAGTCATTTCCAACCAGGGGTACAGAGAGAGTTCTTACAGTTGCCAGGGGGATACATGGAAATCTCAACTAATTAACTCAACTGATCCAAACAACTAAAAATAGAAATTGTACAAAAATGTGTTAAGAAAGATCCACACATTTGTCTTAAGGAGGAAAATAGAAGTATGACAATTTACAGCTGCCCATTAATAAGTCAATAGTCAGTCAGTAAGTATTGTGGTGGACTGGTAGCTGGAGAGGTGCCAGTTTACCTCCAAGGTGCTCTTGAGCAAGGCAACCCCCAACTGCTCGGGGCGCAATTCCATGGGCAGCTCCCTCACTCTGACATCTCTCCATTAGTGCATGTATATGCACTGGGCATGTGTGTGTAATTCAGGCCTGTGTGTAATAACAACAGAGTGAAAAACATTGTAATTTCCCCTTGCGGGATTAATAAAATATACATTATTACATTATTATCAAACGAGCAGAGAAGTTGAAATACTGTATTTGGCTAAAAGTAAACGATGAATGGTTGGATGAAATAGTTTAAGTGATGAATAAAAAGTGAAATACTTAGCCAAAAGTAATGGATAAACAGTTTATATACTGAGTTAAAAGTACTATGATGATGTGACAACATTTTTTTATGGCATACTATATAATGAAATGTGTTATTACATTTTTAATGGCATGCTATACTATGACATTTTTCATCAAAATATTTACGACACACTATACTAAATGTTTTTATAGCATACTATCACTTATATTAAAGCCTTTTTATGGCATACTATAGTATGACTTTTTACTAAAAGAATTGTGACATACTATACTACACTGTGTATCTATGCTACTGACTACTCAATACAGCAGAAAAAGAAAGAAAACAAATAATGAATGACTGAAGAAAAACACATCAAGAGTGTGAAATGCATCTTCCACCCTACATGGCATTAGTAATCAAGGTTTGCTACTGTATGCTGAGTGCCCCTCCGTATCCCTGGAATAGCAGGGTTGCAGGGTGACAGCTGGGGACCTGGCCAACACAATGGACCACTAAATGAGAAAAATGACGAGCTTTCACCAGCTCTTTTAAAAACTCATTTACATCCTGTCAGATTCCATTATGGCCGGGGACCTGCACCGGAGTTGCAGGACAGGACGGAGCCTGGGTGCACCGACCGTGCTGGCCAAGCTCCTATCAGCCTGACCCGGCTCACCGGTCCAGTACACAGCTGATTCTCCTGTGTCAAGATTTTTTGGCTTCTCTCCTTCTTTTTTCTCCCCCTCCATTTTCTACACTACCTTTGGTGTGCTCTTGGCAAAGAGTAGGTGATTATCAGAGTGCCTGAATCCCCACTTTTGCTCTTTTATACAATTACTGTACAGTATGTGCACCTAAAAGCATCAGCAGAGAGGATTACGCCTGCTAAATGCTGAGCCTTGAATAAATTATCTGCTGGGGTGTTAGCATTAAAAGAGAAAAGGAAGGTGAGGGAGGGATTGTGAAAAGCAAGTGGATTCAGCTTCTCAAAATAGAAATACTGTACAATAAAATTACACTTAAACTTCATATCATTTTACTAAACACAAGTGAAAGTGTTTCCCATTATCATGCCCATGAGTTATTTCAGCATCGATTTGAGTACACTTCAATTATAAACAAAATTGGACACTACAGAAGTGTCAGGAGTTCAACGTTGCTCTTGAAGTTACTGATTTACAGTCTGTACACTATCACTGCACATATTCCACATTTACCATTGTCTTTGCATCCACAGTATTTGTCATCTGCACACATTAACAATACATACAACACAGCATGCTACAACAGTAGCACATAAGTCATTAAAAGAATACGGCTATTCAAACATTCTGAAGTGCACTTTGGGTGTACGAGCTCTTACAGCAGTTAAACTTACAGGGGTCACAGTCTGTGGTTGTGCACTAAGCCACTTGTGTGTCTCATTCAAACTCCAAGCATGTTTGTAACACTGTGATCTGCTGCATACATCAAAGCCATGGAGAGTACCTCAGCACACACTAGGAGCTCCATCAATCCCCTCCGGCCTGCGGAAGCTGCTTTTTCCTACACAGTTGGCCATCAAGGGTGACATCCTTGAAGAGGTGATACAAACAGCGTCTAATGAATTTTTAACGACGAGCGCTGCGAGTGGCAAAGAGACAGGGAGCGTTGAAACAGAGGCAGCACGAAAGACCCCTGTTGAATGCATTACAGGGATTTGTGAGCTCACCTTTGAGCGTGGAGTAAGAGGCCACCCGCCTCAGATCATCGGGGTGTTAAGTGTGCTTGGTGGGGGAGCTTCTCGGCACGGCACTGCGGGCCAAATGATGTTTGAAATGTTTTAATCAAATCCTGTCTGTTCATTAGACTAACAATAGGCGTCATGGGGTGAGCACTCAGTGGTTCAGCTTCGTATTGCCCCCGGGGGAACCCTCCCGATAGAGTAACTTCCCTAAACTTCCGGCGACAAATTCCAACATGACACCCTTCTATACATTTAAATGGGCCTTTATCAGTGGTGGCAGCTTGTCATGCAGGGCAATTCATATGAAAAAAAACCGGCTTGGGGTTCCAGTCTCAATCTGTCTTCTTGAGCGGCAGTTACATCTAGGTGAGATTACATGTCAACGTAATGTCGCCTGGAATGTATATGTTGAATTGATCAAGTAGACATAGATGACGGACAGCTTGTTGCTAATAGCAGCGGACTACCTCCAAAGATAATCTCTTTGGCTTTCCATCACAGAGGAAAGGCTTTGTCAAGTGTGACACTCAAGAATATTGTTTGTGGGATTGTTTAAGATTAAGCCAGAATATCAGTTTAAGTGTCTTAAAGCCCTTTGACTTTCCTGTAGTGGTGCTGCTCAAATCCCGTGTGCTTCAATGTGGTTTATAGTAATAATAATAATA
This sequence comes from Sander vitreus, assembly GCF_031162955.1. NCBI lineage: Eukaryota > Metazoa > Chordata > Actinopteri > Perciformes > Percidae > Sander > Sander vitreus. The sequence continues at coordinate 8,709,481 of NC_135877.1, forward strand.
ATAATAATAATAATACATTTTATTTAAAGGCGCCTTTCTCTGCACTCAAGGACACCGTACAGGGATACATAAGACATTTAAAAGCAGCTAAAAAATATAAATAAAAATAAAGAATAAAATAGAAACAACAGAAAGAGGAAGAGCAATTGACATCAAGTGGAATAGGCAGTTTTAAACAGATGTGTTTTGTGTTGCAATTTGAAATGGGGGAATGAATCAATGTTTCTGAGTTGGGGTGGTAATGAACAATTTAAGTAAGGTTTATAACAACAGTCTTACAGGTTGTTTGTTTTTTTTTTACTTTGGGCTGTTCCACTTGTTGCATCCCTTGATCAAACGTCTTTGGACAATTAATTTGAGGCATCCTGATCAAAAATGTTTAAGTAGATTTTATATATGTCGTATGGGTTGGGCTCTAGTGGTGACAGTGTTCGATGTTATAGGCAGCAAAAACTGGAGCATTTATTTCCCTGTTTACATCCACTTTCTGAATATCCACACAGCTGGTAGATAGATCATTAATGTTGTATGTGTACAATTGTACAGAATACGGCCTACTGTGTGAAGACAAATGGTGCTCAATAAGTGACGCTTTTCACGTAATTACTGAGAATCTTCTCTGGCTCAATATGTAAATTGCAGGTTTTGTTTGTGGTTTTGAGCTTCCTAATGTATTCATAAGTGTATTCATTTTCATTAGGATATTCACTGGCAATTATTTTAAGAAAACGGAATGAAAGTCTATTAACAAAAAAAGACAGAAGAAGCTTCCCCCCCACCCCCTTCATTTAAACAATAAACATGTTTGGTTTTGCTGGTAGGAGGTTTGTCAGACGTGGTGGATCATGTAAGACCGACTCCAATAAGTGCCAATATGATTTGATCTAAAGGAGAAACTACACGTTTTTGGCCTTTTTTGGAATGTCCGTTCCTAAATGGGACACTTTTGTGGCACTTGAATGTGGCACAAATGCCCCGGTTTCTTCTCTGATCAACACAACGGCCACCTTGGTGTGACAAGGCAACAATATCTTCTTACCCTCACCTTGCACATAAAAAGGGCACCTCTTAAAATCTTAAAATGATCACCCCCCACCCATTTCTAATTTATGATATTGCTTATAATTATTTTTTTAAGATTATTTTTTTGGGCATTTTAGGCCTTTATTTTGTATAGGACAGGTGAAGACATAAGGGGAGAGAGAGGGGGAATGACATGCAGCAAAGGGCCACAGGTCGGAGTCGAACCTGCTGCTGCTGCTGCATCGAGGAGTAAACCTCTATATGTGTGCGCCTGCCCTATCAGGTGAGCTACCCAGGCGCCCGACTTGCATATAACTCTTGACAGATTCCTACACAAATGTATTCCAGATAAATCCTGTACTAAATGAAAATGTGCTAGCATTACTCATCTTAAGTATGCAATTACAAATTATATGAAAGAAATCTTACAGATTTATTCATTAGTGCTGTCCCCATAATTATGACCCTCCAAAACACATTTGTAATGTAAATGTACCATGGAGCAAGACGTTGATGGAACACCTTTTCTGTAAATATAATTACAGTCAACTGCTCAGGACAAATGGGTACATATTATTGAGAATATTAGTTTGTTTGAGAGCCCATTTTCCCATCCTTCCTTTGTCAAATATGAATTGCTAAAAGATATAAAGTTGAGTTGTAGCTTGATATATCAAGCTACAACTCAATATATACTCAGTATAATACAAACATAAACCTTGTTTTAATGTATACATCCACTTCTTTTTCTTCTTTAATGATATTCTATTAATCATTTCATAAAAGAACATCCTGTATCATATCTTTCAAAGGGTGGACGTCTGAAACTGTCTAATTCGGGATGTTCTCGGTAGCAGTGACAGTGTTTTACCTCTTCTTTCAGAACACAATGCACCAGCCTTTAATCTGAAGTATGAAATGTCCCCACATTGCTAGACCACTAAATCTACTTTATTGTGTTATTTCAACCTGTCAGACCTATTGATCAGTGGATTAAGACAAAGATGATGTTTTAAAGCTTTGACTGAGGGTTTCATGGCTGTCCTGAAATCCAATACCAATAGGTGTTCATAGATCCTGGCTAGGATTTAGTGCTACAGGCAGGATTAATGACATGGAGCCCGGGCATAATAGTTGAGGTACATGAGCCCCATCCTTCAACATAAATCAAGATAACAGCCTGCTTTTTATTTGGTTATTAGAGTCATTCAGTTGTCCGGTTATTTAACACATCTAGCATGGCACGCTGTGGCGTGTCTCTGTTGTAAATATTGCATGGAGTCCGCTCTTCTTGCGGGGAAAATTGTTTTGTTCTAAAACTTATGTATTACTGATTACTGCAAAACTACAGCCTGCATAAGCCATATTACTCAAAGTCAGTGATGTAATCAAATTCGATTATTTTATAGGCTCAAAACAATGTTTGTCAGCGGCACCATCCCAGGATTTATCACCACTGTAAACTCGGTAAAGCCACCTACAGCTTTTCAATATACACAATATTAAATTTCAAGATGAGAGTGACTTTCATTTGGTCTTTCAATTGCCACTGTAATATATATATATATATATATATATATACCACTGTAAGATAGAAATGCAACATCCACTCATGGCAAAAAAAAGTAGCAGAAAACAGACCTATTGCTGGACTGACATTTTAACTTTCATCCAACTAGTGCAGTGCCTGTTTGAAACATGCCTGTTCAGAACAGGCCGATTGCTTGCTATTTGGGACCAGGCTATTTCCTAGAACAAAAACGTCCATTTAAAAAGTTTCATCGCTGATGCTTTAAATGTTTGAGTTTGCTACAATGCAACAGCTCTCTTTTTTCTCATCTGTTCTTGAATGTGCTGTAGCGAGCAACGGAGAGTGAGTTGTACCCAGCATGCCGTTTGGCTGTGTAAAAGTTAATAGGGGTCCCCTATTAATAACTACACACTGTGTAGATAATGCACTACTAATAAATTTGTCTCATAGATCTCAAGAGCTCGCACTCGACTCTGCACTCCTCAGCAAGCGTAAAGCTGATCGGATAAACGTATGTCGAGAAAATCGCAGGACAGACATACAGAGACTGCTTCCATTTTAGTTAGATAAATACCAACACTACAATGAGTACTGGGGCCCCAAAACAATACAAAATTAAAAGTAAACAATAACTGCCTGATGAATCTCCTGCTGCATACCAATTTGAATAAAAACTTAAACAGCCCAAACTGCTTGATTTTAGGACAAAGTAGCCTTATTCTAAACCGACTCTCAGATTATTAATTGTTTTAGTATTTGTTGATCATTGCTAGTTGTTAAAAAAAAACTCAGGAGCAGCACAACTCATTCACATATTTGAAGAAGGTTCGGGAGACTTATGGCTTGCACAGAAGCATTTAATGAACACTCAATCGAGGAGACGATTAGGCAGGCAGTACAGTTTAACCACAATGTGTTATTGTGCAGTGCCGTCCCAACTCTCTGAAGATCCTGTCTTCCATAAAGTGTATTTAAACTCATGCTGGAGGCGTCACGTTTAGCTGAACCTTAAACAAAGATATTGCAAGCACCATAGAAACAGATACTAAAGCCTAGATCAGCCTCTCTCTCGCTCTCTCTGGAAAGTATGCTAAAGTGTGGCTGGCCCACCGACCTCCAAAAGAAGACAGTCCTGAGACAAAACATTCCCTTATCATGTAGCGGCCTACGTAGACTCCTTGAATCTGTAGATAGACAAACAGTTATACATGAAGAGGTTTGGTTGTTAGAGACTGGCCAAATATTCCGGTCCCATGACCTGTGACCTATGAATGACCTGATGTTGTCTAAGCTTTCCCTTCTCATCATACCACAACATGGTGTTTTCGGAAATTCCATCACAGATCCCTCCTTAAATCAGGTATAAAAGGCCTGATTTTAACCTTCCAGCACAACATAATTTAGGAAACACAGAGACACAGCTGAAATATTCACTCCACAGTAACAAATCAACACATTTGTTATGAATACATTCAAACACTAACAGTTATTTTACATTAAACAATTTTAAAAAGTAAAATATGTAGATTGTATTAAGAATAAACATTAATTAACCACATTAGCAATACAATGGAAACTTAAATGGAAAACTAGGATTCTTCTTACCACAAATAATTCCAACCAAGTAAATCTTCTCAATCATTTCCCCAGTGGAAAACACTACCCTCTTTTTGTGCAGGCCAACTGTTGTGACCTGGTGTTTTAAACCATCTCACTCAGAGGAAAATACAATAGACAAGGAATATTTGCATTACAATCAGTATTAAACACAAATATATCATTGCAACAGTGGAGAAAGGTTCAGTGTGTCATTGTAGCACACCATGTAACTTTTCCTCTTTTGTTTGCTTCCTCTTCACCATCAGCAAGCATTATTATGGCTTGGCTTCAGGCCGGGCGTGGCTCCTACGATGGCAGGCGTCTCAGAGGTCCCCTTGACCTTGATTAGCCCACAGAGCAGAGCCCAAACAACCCAAACTTTTCGCTCTACTAAACATTGATTTTGGAGGCAGCAGCATGCCTTGCTCGTACGCAGATAGAGAATGACTATGTATCTCCAAAATCTTATTAAAACAGAGACACACACTCCCTCTCTATCCGGCGCCATAGTCACTTAACATAAGTGATTACATTAAACCTCTGAGGTTCAGATACCGCATCATAATCAGACAACCTGGTGGAACCCACTGTTCTAAACCTTCATAATCAAAGAACATCAATTGTGACTTTCTGGTATTATTCTTCACCGTCTATGGGATTGAATAACAGCTTCAGTAGCTCTCAGGGCAACTAGTTTAACAACAATCCTGAATAATCCCCTAGATCAAATCCAGTCCTAGCCTTTACTTTGAAAAGTTTGCTTTTTGTCAATCAGATGTATTTGTCTTTTTAATATTGTTGTCTCTAATGTAGCATGACACAGATACCGTAAAATGGTAGCACAACGCTAGCTATCTGTTACATCTGTGAGAGCTCTCTCCCCTGTACCTGGGAATTAGGTTATACAGAGCAGCTATTTCAGCAGACTCTACCGTTCTAATGAGGGATTAAATAGGCCCAATAGCATCTTCCGTGTGACTTGTCATAAAGTATGCAGCAATAGGCTTTGTCTACTCACAATAGATCCTTTTTACAGTAACTGGGACTTACAGTAACACTTTAGAACAACCTTCATTACTGAAACACTATCACTATGTCCCAAATCTTCATGGGGTCTTTTCCCTATTCCTTGGAAACACTGGACATTATGTTACTCTTGCACTAAAATTGGTGGCACATATACTATACCGTCATGTAGGGGCGTTTGTCCGCTCTATGACAGCACCGTTCAGTTATACACCTTCACTTCAACTGACCCTACAGACCTGTATCCAAACCATGGCTGGAAATTGATCAAAGCTTGGGCTAACACCTGTGCAAAGTAAGGTGGAGGAGTGCATATTTGATCTTTGGAAGGATTTGAACAATTTGTTTGGGCCAACACTATTTGGACTCTATACTCAAAACCTATTTGTACATGAAGCTGGACTTAAAGAGTGCCTCAAAAGGAAAGTGTGTTTAAATCCGGTTGGTAAATATTGGTCATTAACAGTTTTTTTTGCAACAAATTTAGCGGTTTCCTTAAATCGGGAATATCTAGTTAAATCAGTTGAATAACTATGCGTGTAACAATATTCTGCGTCTTCCTCAGTTATAAGACCATTCCAATTAAACAATTTTATAATCACCGTTTGTAATTGAAATTGGATTAATTATTGGAGAATGCATTAGGGCACTCGCTCAAATTGTGTTCTGGCACGTAAGGCCAATTTACTGACATTGTTTTCACTGCACTAGTTGTCTGCACAGTTTTGGATTTTTCATGAGTTCTCCACAAATGCTTCAGTTTTTGATTTTATTGTGTAAATTGGGGAAAGTAGACTTTTTTGAGCAATTCGTCAATTTCATCACCTTCATCTATCAAAAGAGTATTGCAGCTTACTAGTTCTGACTGAGTTATGTGATAATTAACATTTCATACTTTGCAATCAAAGATCTTTCAATTGTTTTTCAAACACTACATGGGGTTTGATCAATTATTGAGATATGGGAGTGTTTAACTATCATCATATCTGATGTTTGAGGTGCAACTGTAACTACTATTCCAATAACATCTTCTCCTAAAATGAACCACAGCAAATGCAACATTACAATCACCCACTTTATACTGTATCTGTCAACAGGACACTGAAACACAATAGGAGCAGATACAACACCCTTCCTTGTTCGAGTGAAATTGTCCTCTTTTGTTCTTCTTGTTGAAAACAACGTTTTTTAACCTTAGTTTTTTACCAAGCACTAAGCGGTTCTTAGTGCTGGTCGTTCCTTTGTGGTGCGAAAGCATTCTTTAAAGAACATTTTTTTCCACGTCATGGCGTTCCGTCAGTGACACAGCCTGTGTCGTGAAAACGAAAGTTCTCGTTTCCTGGCGCAACCAAAACTCCTTGAAACCCAAAAGCACCTGGAAACCCCGGGCCGCTAGGAACATTTGGCACGCCTGCCTCGACAGTCGTGTGCTCGAACCCACTCAGCAGAAGGACGAAGAGGAAGACCCATCCTCTCATTCACCATCGCTTTTCACCTCCTTGTTGTTAGTTGGGGGAGCCAGCCTGCACCTTGAAGCATCGACCCATTCTGCTCTCCCATCAACCCAAAGGTTGCCTTTGTTGGCAGCAGCACCTGGTATGGACCTTTCCACCTTGGAGATAAAGACAACTTGTCCAGAGATTTGATTAGTACAAATTCACTCACCTGCAAAAAAACGTTTCTGTTAGGCATTTATCATACTATCATATCAAATACTCATCAGGGGCTTGTCCCTGTGGACATACTGTAGGCATCCCCAATAAGATCTTTTAGGACTTTGTCTTGTGTGAGGACTTTGTCCTGTAGTTCAATCAATCAATCAACATTGACTTATATAGCGCTTTACAGCAACCAGCAGGTATCCAAAGTGCTTTACATTAAGTAGCAACAATAAAACATAACATACAAAATAAGGTAATAAAGTTGCATTACATGCACTTTGAATAGAATATAAAACATTAGCCTAGATGCATCAACCCATTTCGGGCCTTTTGTCATTATGGTTTTGGTTAACCTCTAGTAAAGTTCATTCAACCTGCCCTACAGGGACATGCCGCTTGTAGTCTATTTCTAATTCTTTGATCAGTTGAAAAGTGATTTTACAAAATATGTACTGTATATCACTAACTGCAGACATAGGCACAATAGTTTATTTGCATATTTAAAAGTGGTGTTTTACTGCTTCTTTACTTTTGTTGTTTTGTAAGCATACAGTGTATCTATTTAACGAATGAGTTACAGCAGTTATACCTGAAGTTGGGTCCCCATTGGGTCCTGATCATTGACCATACAAACACATACATCATAACTCATGTCACTTTAAACAATTACAAGGCAAGGCTCTGCTGATCTTTTTCTTCTTTGAATGAATTTAGGTTTTAATCTCTGCTGAAAATCTTTCAGGGAGATCAGACCTTCCTCAGGCTTTAGACGTTTTATAGCCAAATTCCAAATGTACAGTTTCTTTTTGATTCCATCGAAACTCAGACATGGTAAGGCAGAAAAATAGGATTTCCAGTTACCAGTTCTGTAGTTTATTTTGGAATCCTGTTCGTGACGCCAGTTGTTAAGGAAAAACTCAGGAGCAGCACAACTCATTAACATACAGTACGCGAAGAAGGTTCAGGTACTAAGGTACTTATGACTTACACAGAAGCATTTAATGAACACTCAATCGAGGAGACAATGAGGCAGGCAGTACAGTTTAACCACAATGTGTTATTGTGCAGTGCCGTCCCAACTCTCTGAAGATCCTGTCTTCCATAAAGTGTATTTAAACTCATGCTGGAGGCGTTACGTTTAGCTGAACCTTAAACAAAGATATTGCAGTTGCCAGATACTAAAGCCTAGATCAGCCTCTCTCTCTCTCTGGAAAGTATGCTAAAGTGTGGCTGGCCCACCGACCTCCAAAAGAAGACAGTCCTGAGACAAAACATTCCCTTATCATGTAGCGGCCTACGTAGACTCCTTGAATCTGTAGATAGACAAACAGTTATACATGAAGAGGTTTGGTTGTTAGAGACTGGCCAAATATTCCGGTCCCATGAGCTGTGACCTATGAATGACCTGATGTGTTAACCTTTGGTGTTTCTGGAAATTCCACCACACTAGTGAGGCTAATTAGGCCTGAAAAAGAGGCGGTCAACACTTATTTTAACCCAAAAGCAACACGGCTGACTTCACATGATAGCATCTTCATTGATTGTTTGAGCCGTTTATGAGTGCTGGTCCACACTTAACTTGCTAGAAATGCTGAATGTTAGAATAATGTTTACAGGCCAAGACTAAAATGTATATACCATTAGACTATTTAAATGGTCTTAGGTGTGGCTTTGATCTGCGCTATAAAGAATCCTAATTTCCCTTTCCTGCAAAAAATGTTAATGTGTTACATTGTTGTGTTATCGTACATCTACATGTGCATGGAATAGGTCTAAATCAGTGGGCCCAGACTGCTTCTTGCCTAAGGTGACTGAAGTGCTGTTATTATAATCTTCCTAAATATTTAACATTTGAGGGTTAAGAAGCAATTTATTGTATATTAGGTAGTAATATAAGGGGGTTAAGGGTACTTTGTGGGGTGGATATATTAGTGTTTTTGATATCATGTAGCATTTTGCCTTGGCTGTGTCTTCCTCCCTGTCAGTATCAGTGAGTTGAACAAGTTTTTTTTTATTATTTACAGGACTGTAAAGGTAGCAAGTCACACGGTTTAACAGCTGTTGACTGTGGTTATCTATCTGTAGCTAACATTTTACTTTAAATAACAATGCAACTTAAGATGAGCCTGCAGTCAGGTGTGTTGGTTGTGCAGTCCCTCCAAACAGCAATTCCAGAATTGAATTGCTGTTTGGAGGGACTCCACCCATGTTCCATGTTATTACAACATAAGAGTTCTAGAATCAAAGTGATGTTACAGTAGTTCACAGTACAGGAAATCAGAACTGATTTTGCAAACTTTCAACTTGTCTGTACACACCTGAGAAAGCTCTCGAAAAACCTTGAAAAGCTTGATCTGAGTTTCAAACAAACATGAATAACTCAAGTGAAAACAGGGTAAGTTGATTCATTGAGTTGTTTATAAAAAAGTTATTTTTTTCCTAGTTTGTAAAAGTTATTAACCTAATAATGTAAATGTATGTATTGCCTGCTAAGAAAACAAACAATGCACAAAATAGTATTTGAACAGGAAGTTTAAAATGTCTGTCAGTATCAGTTTAGTGTGTGATTTTGTTTTTGTCAATTTTTTTATTTTATCTTACTTATCTACATATTTTGTAAAGTGATAATGTTTTTGCAAATAATTAAACTTTATTTCACTTTTATTTAGTTCTTTTAAGGTGTTTTCACACCTGTAGTTAATTTGCTCTGGTCCGAATTAGTTGAGTTTGAAAACTTGGAGCAATCTCCCTTTTGTTTGGTTTCGTTTTACACGTAGAAAAATCCAAGCGTACCAAAATGCGCCATTACAAACCACGCAAGAACGTTCACTCCACTTATTGGTCAGATTTGTCTGGGACGGGAGCAAGAAAGTAAATACAGGAAGAAAGTCCTCTGCCTCTCCAACTTTAGCAGCGGCTGGTTTGACCACAGAAATGCGAGTGGCCGCAGTCTATTTCTGTGAGAGAAACATTGCAAGCTGCTACAGTTTGCATGTTCTGCCGCAACGCAGGTTGCAAAGAAAACCTGACTACAATGGCCAAACAGCTCAGACTTGCGGAGTACACAGTTGGTGCGGTTCGATGTCGGATTACGTTCTCACCACAAACGAATCGCTCGAGAGTTCAATTGAAAGCGCACGGAGACCACCTCATCAATGAGGTCTCGGTATGCTTGTTTGGTCCGTATCTGAGTTTGATTGCTGCATTTACACCTGCCCAACAAACCGCACCAAGGGGGGACACTCTGGTGCGATTCAACCGCACTAAATGAGGCTAGTGTGAAAGCCCCCTAAGATGAAATGACCTAATATCCAAATATCCTTGTCTCTTTTTAGGATTGTCACCATGATACAAGTGATTATATTGATGAAATTGTAGCTGCCATGGCCAGACTGTCCATAGGTGGACAGCTGTGTCCACCTCTAAGTGCAGCCTGCAACAAGGATCCCCAAATAACCACAAGAGTACCTCTGTCCACCTCTGAGACCACTGAGTCCACTGATGCCCAGGTGAAGCCACAAGAAAGAAACAGGGATGTCTTGTCAGAGGAGGACTTTGAGTAGGTGTCTCACCACTACCCTTTACTGACAATTAATGATTAGGTTATAAGATTCAAGAGATGTAAACATTTCAACTTTTGCCTTTTAAACAAAAAGGCAATTTGTGTTGTCGCGCATCAACCAAGAAGAGCCTGAGCCCAACGTCCTACAAGCGGAAGAAAGGAATAAATGTGAGAGGACAGAGCGGGCAGACAAGCCAAAGCCCAAACGGGGTAGAGTATTACACAAGTATGATATCTTAAAGCAACAATCATACTTAGCATCAATTAATTAGAATAAGCTCCCCAAAAGATGTCTTTATCGAGCAAAGTATGTGCTTAAGCTTACATGTGTATATGAAATGGAACTGACCAACAGAAGTGAGAATAATTGCTGCCCCGTCCTGTAATCAAGTCTCCCGTTGCCATGGAGCCACAGGGACCCGCAGATGGAGGACATCGGAGCCGCGGGGCGTATACTCTAACCAAGATCCTATTGGATATAAAGGCCAAGCCACCACTGCAGAAAATGAACTGTAACAAATAAATGACTAATAATCAATATCACTGATATTATTTCCACTGCTGTTGAAAAGACTCCCATTGAATGTCTTTAGTGCATACCTGCCAACACTCCCGTTTTTCCTGGGTTTCTCCCGTTTTTTTAGCCCTATCTCCTGGACCCCTCCCGGTTTGTTATTTCTCCCGGGAAACTCCCGTAATTTGCATTGCCCAAACTCCTTTATAAATAATCGGACCAATATGTTTGTCTAATGTTGACCAGTTGCCAGATCTTGTATGAAATGCATCCTATTCACACAATCCACACACCATATACAATTTTCAAACCGTTTGTCACCTCAACCTGGCAACCAATAACACATTGCGCAGTTGATCTCTGCGTAAGCTTAGCGGAAAGTTCAGACCCGAAACGTGTTAACATGATGGTTTACAGGTATGATGTCATTGCACAACCAAACTCTGTTGTAAAACGTAGACAAAATGAGAGTGAGCAAGTTCCCAGGGTTGGTTATGCCGTGACAAACGTAACGTCTTTACCAGTAATGGCTTTTGGGTTTACCCTGAAGCCTCGGAGCCCCCGAATTATGTTCTGTAGTGCATATACATTTTTAGTCTTAAGATGAGACTGCAGTCTATTTGTATAATAAGGCAAACCTAAAACCACCGCTATCCAAGTTTTTTGGATAACGTAAAAAGCCTTCATGTATATGAACAGATGAGTCTATCATCAGTTATGCGTCACTGAGTGTTGAGCTGTGCCACTCTCCATCATATTAAATGGATGAGAATATAAGGAAAACCACACAAATGGTACAAAACGTAGCCCCAAATTATCGCAAGCCAACAGAAACCATTTCTTTCAGCCCAATTTAATAGAAAGTAGCCCAATTTAGCAGTGCCAATGCATGTAGATGTATGCTGGGGAGATGGTTAGCAATATTGCTACTGAAAACAAGCTAGGTAGTGAAAAGTATGTTACCCCTATAATTCTAAAAAGGGCTGAGGCAGCTCTATTATTTCTATTAAAGCAACACCAAAGCACTTTTCCTCTTCGGTCCCCCTACAGGTTGGAAGCAGAATTGTCCATTACCATTCTCATTTGAACTACAGATCCGTTACCTGATCTGGCAAACTTGCATAGTGTGGTTATAGCCAATAGAGGGCCGCAAAGCGAATGCAGAAGTGCTGTTCACCCTGTTAAAAGTTGATGAACCACTGACACAATATTGTAAACATTATTTTAAGGTACAAAATAATCTTTGGTGTTGTTTTAATTCAAATATTCATTTGTTATTATATATTTTCACTCTTAATTAAATTGCTGTTTGGAGGGACTCCCCATATGTTCCATGTTATGACAACATAAGAGTTCTAGAATCAAACTGATGTTACAGTAGTTCACAGTCCAGGAAGTCAGAACGGATTTTGCAAATGTTCAACCTGTGTGTACACCCCAGAGAAAGCTCTCAGAAAAACCTTGAAAACCTTCAACTGAGTTTTGAACAAACATGTCTGGAAAAGACCAGAACAACTCAAGCGAAAACAAGGTAAGTTGATTCATTTGGTTGATTTGTTTGTAAAAATTAATAAAGTACGAATAAAAAAGCAGCTTCTTTTTTTCTATTTGTAAAAGTTATCAATCAAATATATGTATATGTATGTATTGTCTGCTGTCTATGTCAGTGTAGGTTTCTACTAGGTTTACCGTGTGATTTTGTTAGTTTTTGTCTTATGTTTCGGTTTGTTAGTTTTACAGCTTTTCAACTTACATACAGTATCTGCATATTTTTACAGTAATAATGTTCTTTGTTTATTTTCTTGCAATTATTAAAATTCTATTTCACTTTTATTTAGTTCTTGAAGATGAAATGATCTTATTTACAAACCGTATCTCTTTTTAGGAATGTCACCATGATGAAAGTGATTATATTGAAGAAGTTGTAGCTGCCATGGCAAGAGTGTCCATAGGTGGACAGCTGTGTCCACCTCTAAGTGCAGCCTGCAACAAAGATCCCAAAATAACCACAAGAGTACCTCTGTCCACCACTGAGTTGACTGATGCCCAGGTGAAACCCCAAGAAAAACACAGGGATAATGTCTCGTCAGAGGAGGACATCGGGTAGGTGTTTAATCTGGGATGGGTATCGTTTATCAATTTCGATACCAATACTGCTTATCACGATAATCTTATCGATACTACTAACTTTAATTTGGTGCAAAACGCTTTTTTTTTAATTGTTTTTGTTGTTGCAGAAATAAGTTTGATTGTAATATAATGAAGGAGGAGTAATTGCTACAAATGTCTGGTCTAACAACTACAGAATAAACAATACAAAATTTGTTTTTATCTAGATGTCAGAACAGCTCACACTAAATTTAGCTTGAAAATTTAGCTTGTCACTAAAATGAGACTAGCTGGTACACCTTAAAGACCCAGCGGGCGTCCCGGCGGCGTTAAATAAAAACCGATAGCAGTGTCGTTTGTCCAGGAGCTTATTGATACTTCGGTACTGACCAATGTACTTAATGTACTTAAAGGTGCCCTGCCACATGTATTTAATTTTTTTGTGGTAATGTCTGAAGTTCTACCATGGAATTATTTTTTGTGGAAAAAATGCCTTGGTTACCTTGTTTCAAGCCATTCTAGCGTGGTATAGAAAGCCTGTAGGAAGACTCAGCTCGACTTGTGCCAGTTCTCATTAATATTCAACGAGCTAAGCTGCTTGACTCTGATTGGCTAACAGCTAGCCAATGAGAGCCTGGCTATCAGCATCCTTTACCCAGCGCAACTGGGCGAGCTCATGAATAGTAATGAGCTCAGGCAACACCACGTCAGACTGACCAGCTTTTGTAATTGGCCTGATTTCTCCGCTTATTTCTTTTCAGTGGCTAGAGCTGACAGAGGAGGCAGCAGTTCATTTTCACATTTACGACATAACAAACACATATGGACCTAACATATTTCAAAAAATGCAAGTAAAAACGATTTTGTGTGGCAGGGCACCTTTAATGGTTAAGTTATAAGTTTCAAGAGATGTAAACATTTCAACTTTTGCCTTTTGAACAAAAAGGCAATTTGTGTTCTTGAGCATCAACCAAGAAGAGCGTGAGCCCAACGTCCTACAAGTGGAACAAAGGAATGAATGTGAGAGGACAGAGCGGGCAGACAAGCCAAAGCTCAGACGGGGTGGAGTAATACACAAGTAGGTTCTCTAACATCAACAATCATACTTAACTTCTAACTTCTATTTCATAAATTTCATCAATTCATTTAGAATAAGCTCCCCAGAAGATATCTTTATTGAGTGAATGATGTGCTTAGGCTTACACGTGTATATGAAATGGAACTGACCAACAGAAGTGAGAATAATTGCTGCCCCATCCTGCCGTCAAGTCTCCCTTTGCCACGGAGCCACAGGGACCTGCAGATAGAGGACATCAGAGCCGCGGGGCGTATACTCTAACCAAGATCCTATTGGATATAAAGGCCAAGCCACCACTGCAGAAAATGAACTGTAACAAATAAATGACTAATAATCAACATCACTGATATAATTGCCACTGCTGTTGAAAAGACTCCCATTGAATGTCTTTAGTGTTAACATGATGGTTTACAGGTATGATGTTATTGATTCACTTGCAAGAGTGTGTATGCATATTTCTTTCCTTTGCATAGTGTACAGAGTTGAATATACACAGAACTGATCCCCCAGGACTGCAGGCAGCTTGGAAGATCAATGCAGCAGCAAAAACATTTCTGTTCAATTTGTGCTTTTAATACTATTTTAGTATAAGAAAATTAAGTGATTTGTTTTATATGACCTCACTGTGACAGATGCTACTTAAGGTCTGAGTCAGCAGGTCTGGGCTGTTTAATGTCTGTGCAGTGTTGTTACACCATCCCTACGTAATCAATGTTATCACATATTTCTTTTTCTTTTATTTATGTTCGGTGTCTCCTCTGATATAATTACCTTCGCTAGCATATAATCATTTTAAGAACACTCAAACAAGCATATTCCCCCAGTCATAGGCGTATTTAACAGGGGGGGTGGGGGTTACAACTCCCCCAACAATCAAAACTGGCCAGTGCAATTTTAAATACAACATTTGGCCACCTGAGACTATTAAATACAATGTATTGAACTGAACTGTTTAAAGTAGTCTATTATAGCCTAATTTGCACCATCACAACCAGCTAAACAATAAAATACACAGTAATAATATTCTAACAATATGAACCCTCTGATAGGCACCATTCTGCTGTATAATGAGTACTTTCACTTGACACTTTAAATACATTTTGCTGCTTATACTTTTGCGATTTTACTCACTAGTTACAGGGTACAGTATGTGTAATATTGCTCCTTTTAAGTAAAATATCTCAATACTTCTTCCACCACTAAAGCCCCTAATAACAAAAAAGGTATACACAACATAATTGGCAAAATCCATGACTGGTCTGTATTACTATCATAACATACAATGTCCAAAATGGAGTGAGAACATGCAATCGTCTACACTCATTACAGTCCCAGTTAGACAATGGGCTGTTGTGCAATGTTAGCTTCTATTTTCTACCTAAAACTGATTGAGGGGCCAAGTTTCAGCTTACATTTACACACAAGATGTAATGTAGGCTGTCAGTGATGTTATCTGTAGGGTTGCCATGGGAAAAGAATTGTTTCAACATGAAAACAAAATGTATGGAAAATAATATATTTTCTTTGATAGTAATATTTACAGTGAATATCAAAAAAAAGTTAATCATATAACCAAAAATAAACCCCTCCTTGGCCACTGGCGATCACACATTTCAGGTGTTTTTCGATTTCAGCTGTCAGGTAACTGCACACATATAAATAAGGTCTATTTAGTTGAGGGTCATAAAAGCTTCCTGCTGAGGAGAGCCAACATTAATTTCTGTATAGCTGCACTGAAAGCCTTAATCAAATCTGTTATCATTTGCGCCGTCATCTGATAACAGACACACATTTCTTTTAATTGGTGACCTGATTAGGCATTGTTCTAATTGGATCCCATCAAGTGACAACCTTTCATGATTAGTTTAAATGGCTATGTATGTTGCTGATTATAGTGTTTCTTTGAGAATCTGCAAACTGTTACATATTTCTGCTCCTTTATAATGGAATTGCACATGGTGGGAAGATGAAATACATACACATTTGCAGGTAGAGGCACTGAGGATCACACACATGGCTGCACAAGTACCACGCGCACACACACACACACACACACACACACACACACACACACACTTTTACAGTTTTATGACCTAATGTTACTTTACACAAGAGAGCCACACAAGTGTAAAAATGGAAGGAGTACCTCAATAAAAGCAGACCTCGAGCTACTGCATGAGCTTTTTACTTCAATAGAAGTCTGTAAATTCAAGCTTCAAATACTGTCAATAGTCCCCATGAGCAAGGGTAAAGCGTTTCAAATTGCATTGTCATTCTTCAGTGTTTTCAAAAGGATTAAAGTTTGTCAAGAAATGTCAAACCATAATGGGGTCAGGAGTTGACAACTCTATTTCAGCATTGTCAAACCACCATAATTACTTCAAAAGCCCGTCCCCGCAACAAATCGTCATTCTGGCATCATAGAAGCCGTGTGTCACTGCACCGAAGTGGATCTCTGCATTTTGTCTTTGTAATGGCTTATGGAAAAGAACGGCCCATCAGGCCGACTTTAATGGCTGTTTTCTGTCTTCAGCGAGAGCGACAGGCAGTCCGTGTTCCTCTTTGCCTTGGTAATCTCAATAATTCCATATAAGTTTCTTAGCCTTGTTTTGTCTTGCAAGACATTTCATATCAGACTTTTATTCACTCAGTTGTCATGACGGTTTGTGCGAAGCCACGCGACTCTCCACCCTCTGGACGTTTGGTAGTTAACTACTCATTCAGCGCGATATATGTTTTTCATCTTAATTTAAAGGGGGTAAGCAACGGGGTTTAGAGTATTCATTTGACAAAGCACAGATATCCAATATCAGTATTACCATCATCATCATCCCTCTCTGCTGGAGACTGGCAGTAATATAGGAAAACACAGGCCTATTTGTAAAACTATTTGCATGCCTATTCTGAAATGTACTTTCAATCACTTTCACTTCTGATTGCTTTCTGCTTTAGTGGTTATATGACTGTAATTCCATTTGGTAAAATGACAAGGCAGAGTTAAGCTGCATGTTCTCTAAATGTCATTTATGGTATTTTCATGAATGCAATCAGAGGAAAAGAGAGTGGGCAGGTCAGTTGAGCTTATTTATCTGAATCGTTTGAATGAGAGTCCAAGTTAAACAACCCCCTTCCTCGCTTTTTGAATCAATCTTCCGTGACATGCAATATAGTGTTTTGTTTAGTAGAGGGGAGAGAAGGATTTCAAGGATTGGGTCATAGTTTTAAAACAGTACTCACGTGTCCATATGTACATTAAAACAGCTTTTGCTTGCTGTTATCATTAATCTGTTCATATTGGCAAATAAATTGTCCTTCCCTAACATCCCTAATAAGAGATGGAGGACAAAGTGGGTGTCTGCCAAAGTTTGAGTCAGTTTTTTGTGCATCTTCTGACAGTGTTTCTGTGTGAGCTGCGATGGAGGAAAAGTAACACAAAGAGGGAATATCTAATATACTAAACAAGTAAAAAACGTTATGAAGCCACCTCTCGACAGGACTTGAATTAACCAATCAACTTGCTTTACGTACAGCCACGCTAGCCGCTGTAAGGCTATATATAGGCACAGCTGTGTTTCGATCTAAATGCTAACTCCAGCATGCTTACATGCTGATATTAGGTAGGTTTAATGTTTACAATGTTCACCATTTTAGTTTATCGTCTTTAGCGTCTACCACATAATAGCACCAAACACAAGCTGAGGCTGATTGTCATTCGTTTTGCAGGTATTTGGTTGTAAAGCAAAGTGTTGGAGAGAACATACCAACGTAACAAATGTCAAAGCAATGCATCTCATATTTGTCAAGTTATTTCTTTCAAAAGCACAGATGACCACCTCATGTTGGCGATGAGAGAAAAAGTCAGGGGATCACCAAAGTTATTAGTATTCATCCTCTCTGCACCATGAATGTCTGTGCAAAATGTAATCGCAATCCACTTAATAGTTGTTGCGATATTGCAGTTTGGACCAAATTGGAGGACCAACAGACAGACCAACACTGACATCCATTAAGCCACGCCACTAGCATGGCTAAAAGACTGTAGCGAACAAACTCACTGGGTATTTCTAAGTCAGACTCCCAAAGCAGGAACAATTTCCTCTAGCAAAAACTGTTTCAATGTAGACATGGGCTCCCGACTAATGTTCTAAAACAGACTTGAACATTTTTTAACCTCTCCTTTAATGTTATACACAAAACAAACTGCTTAATTCCACTGAGACAAAACATAACATGTTTTCCTTGTTAAAATGATTAGCAGGCTGCTGCCGTTTATATGCACAGCAGGTTGTGTTAGGACGGTTACAACTCTTCTATACTTTCCTGCAGCCCTCATCAACTTATTCAAACTGTTCCCAAAAAACCAAGTGAGAAGTGAGGGACTGCACTTACCCCCAGGCACACTGCACCTTGATAATGGAGTGGGGCTGAAACGATTAGCACACTAACAGCTTCACACAAGTAAGAGTGGGACCAACACAACTCTAAGCATGACTGCTGGTAGTGCCATGGCCCCCTGACACCTTTTTAAGGACTCGATGCCCTTGAACAAGAGGTGAAGGTGCCTCTAAAGAGTCTGAACTTTTTGTAAGAACAGCGGGTGCTATTTTAATTGCTACAACCAGAGCAATAGCTGCATACCAAGTTGCTGTTATCTACAATGTACATGAAGCAGACATTCATGCACACTATGACTACAAGGGCAGGTGAAGTGGAATTTAAACACATGGATGCAAATACTTACACATACTCTTAGACATGTTATTTTCTATTAGCAACACATTATCTGAAGGGCCAACTTCACTCGTTTTCAACCAGATTTTAAAATATGGAATATAAAAAGAAGATATGAATGTACATATGTTTATATTGATTGTTTGTCCAGTCAAAACAAACAAGATTAAAACTACTAATTAAAGCAGGTTAATTGATTTTGGCACATCATATAACACTATTCATTTTCCTTTTAGCTCTGGTTTTGTCTCCACCAGCTCTTTAGAAAAATATCTGACTATTTTCACCAGCTAGTTGCTAACTTTGTCTGACATTTGGTGGTGGTTACAGGCAGACAGTTTATCAGTTTATGGCCCATAAAGCCCAAACAATAAGCTGAAAGACGCTAAAAACACTCAAGGGGAACTGCAGTGATAATACTGATGTGGGATTGTAGCAGCACATAACATACAGTCATTTGTTCCATTGTTAAAGCTATAGTGCGTAGTTTCTGTCGCCCCCATGAGGAATTCTAAGTCGGCGCATCCACATGATACAAGCCTTCCGTGATCGTGCACGCGCCCCCCAACCCTCCTCCATGCAGTTGCTAGTAGCCAAGGAGGACACGGAGGATTAAAAAAACATGATGGACTCTTCAGAGAGGTAATTACTGTATCATCACTCGAGCTTCTGCGCGGAAAAGTCACTGGACGATCTTCCGAACATAGCCATACTGAGAAATACACAGAGAGTTGATTGGAGCTGATAGTCTTAATTAGCTTTGTAGCAACTAATTTGGTAATGGCTTGAATGTAACAGACGTTTATTAATATCAAAAAGTTACGCACTAAAGCTGTAAATGTGATTATTGCAGCTTTTAAGAATATTTTTTAGTATTCAATCAGCTGTATTGGAGATACTTCCTAATCAGTTCCATTCAGTTATTTTCCTCCTCACTTCACTCCAAGAGGGCCGCACTCTGGCGCAGTTTACAGCTGAACATTTAAGCATGCTGACCCTTAGGAGGGTTGTTGCAATGAACATTTTTATTTCATAATGCAGCATGTTGAGCAGATTATAAGCTTCAAATAATGACACACACTGGTTGCTTTTATGAGCAAACTAAGAGCCCTGTTTCTGAGTCATTCATACATTTTCTGCAAGACATTTCTGGACACTCATTGCACTTCGCTTGGGGACCTTTCCAATTGTCGGCACATTCCCATACTCACTCTCCTCCTGTCAGCCATGAATAAATGATAATCCAATGCGATCTTGGGCTTTAAGAGTTTGAGTGCTCTGTATCTGTCTCATAATGATTAGTGAAAGGGTCACAGTGCTCAAACCCCTCTGACGCCAGCATCCGCCCCTTAATCCTCCCTAATCCCTAAAACAATGGGCTCCTTCATGCAGGGGACTGTGACAGATTTTTATCATCCTGCTCGAAGGGATCAACACACCTTCACACTGCCAACACAACAATGATAGCAGTTTAAAACTGCCTGCCCTTTTGAGTTCCAACCCCAACCTGACATGACACAAGGCACAGAAAGGGTGTAGGTAACAAAAATGCAGACAAGAAGACTACTGTGATTTATGTTCCAGGGTTAAAATGTTTTACCCCATCCAACCCCTCCATTGCCAGCAACCTCTCATCGTGTTTCATATGGAAGGATTAAGGCTGGCTTGCTGTCTGTATAGCCAGAAGGGCTGGCTTTTGGTCTTGGCTTTGGATTATGAGCAAAAAGAGCTGAGGTGTAGAGGGAGAAACCCAGAAATGCATCTCACAAACTGGATGACCAAAAAACACCCACAGGTTCGGACTGAGCATCGGACCAATGATAGCACTGGTTCAAAAGATTCTGGTAGATCTCTTTTCAGGGCTGTTAGCACTGTGAAATTGTGCATTTTTTTTTTGTAATTTGGGGGAATTCACATTCTATAATGCAAAACCTACATATAGTGGGTTATAAGATGATTCCAGCATCCATAGATTCAACATGTTTACATTTGACTAGTTTTAAGCCAACAAAATAATACATAAAGTCTTTGTCCACCAGAATTGTATTCCTTACAGTGTGGAGTATGTCTTGAAACAC
Source organism: Sander vitreus (assembly GCF_031162955.1). Taxonomy (NCBI): domain Eukaryota; kingdom Metazoa; phylum Chordata; class Actinopteri; order Perciformes; family Percidae; genus Sander; species Sander vitreus. Next base: position 8,730,393 of record NC_135877.1, read on the forward strand.
CATTAAAGAGGGCCTTTAGACAGTGAGTTGTTGCACACCACAGGCTGCTGCTATTCACCATCCGCCTACTATTATCATCATTATGCAGCTAAATAGAGAGGGTTGTATCTTAAAATTGAGGAAATTATTAGAAATATCACACAATTAATATAGCAAGTTTTGCTAAGTATCATCACAGGGCAGGGCGATATGCAGAAAATCAAATATCACAATATTGTTGAAAAGATACCTCAATATCAATATTGCGACAATATTGAAGGGTTGACTAGTGTTATCACAAAATATTTACACAATGACATTTTTGATAAATAATCATCAGTAATGTGGATATAATGGCTAGGTGGGTACAGGCAAATAATAGAACAGTTAGAACAGTTTGCTAAGTTCAGAAAATGACATCACTTTATATAATGCAGCCTGTAAAACCATGAAAAGGTAACACGTAAGCCATATTACGATATCCACAATCTAAGAGGATATCTAGTCTCATATAAATAATATATTGGGCTGCGCAATATAATATCGATATATTACCCAGCCCAATATCATATATTTTATTGTCCCAGACTGGACATTCAGACTTTGATAATCCAGGTGGAGGATTTTAGTAAGGTGAAGCTGAAGACAACTAAGGTCTCATGCGTAGGTGCACTGCGCATAGCGAAGGCAGGAAAAGTCGCCACCACAGACCAGCTCACAACACACACAGAGGGAGTGTGACTTCATTCTCTGCTCATGATGCCATTACTCCACTATATCTTAAATAGCAAATTGTGGTTTACTGCTATATTATTGTTCTGAATGTCGAGTATAGCCCTTTTAAATATGTAGTAAAAATTGTAGTATGGCATAGTGTTAGACTTGTTGATGTTGGTAAATTTTGCAGAATTTGTGATTGAAAAGTTGTAAAATCCTGTCTCATTGTATTATAAACTCAAGTGCAGTGTTTTGGCATCAATCAAATTCATGGATGTTTTAACCAAACTGGCCTTCCTGGAACTTATTTCATCATCTCAGTGTAACATGAACCAAAACAGCACATAAGTGTAGTCCCTTACATTTTTTTGCGCAGTCCTGTTTTTAGTATGAACACTCACTAATAATGCAACTGACCCACAACTGAGAGAGCTCGATGAACTACACTAGGCAAGACGGACCAAAATTAATTCAGCGTTCTCAACAATTATCATGCTTAATAAAAATAATTCCCTAAACCTGGAGTTACTCGGGCGTGTCAGGGGATGCATTAATGCAGAGTTTACAAAGTCATTACGATTACTTCCCACATGTCTAAATTATACAGCACATATTGCCAGGCCTTTTGACCCACCTGAAGACATACTGTGAATACTCTAACACTGCATTTCATATTCAGAACAGCTCTCACCCTTGAGCATTATGATAATCTTTCCAACCAGCCATATCGTTGAAAATGGTCTATCACACACGCACAAAAAAATCCCCCATTTTATCTGTATCTGAAAGTGCACATACATGCGCGCACACACACACACACACACACACACACACATGCACCAAACATCCATAAGGAAACGGCAGCATTGAGACGTACAATAACGTTATATATATATATATATATATATATATATATATATATATATATATATATATATATATATATATATATACATATATATATATACATATATATATATATATAAGCCGTTATTACTTGGCATTTGGCAGTGACATCAATCAGAGCCAGCCATTCTAAGCAATGTAATGGTACATAACTGCTCAGCCAGAGAGCTGATTTAATAGAGCATGGTCTGATAAAGTCCCTGCAGAGATCACTTCATGGCCAATAGGTTGTTCAGGCAGCTAATTGGTCAAAAAATAAAACCTCTCTCAGGAATTGGATCCAATGTTATCACAGGGAGTCTGGCACACTGTTAATGAGTTGCATTGGCTCCCTTTAGCCCCTCTAACTATATTTCTGCTCAGGCTGTGCATGGGGACTTGTACTTGGGCATAATTATTGTGATGATGACCAAATGTTTACCTTATAAGTAGCGTCTGTACACAGGAGGATTTCTGCCGACTCTGTACAGTTGTATTAACAGTGAGAGTAATGATGTAGTCTCCAAACCACAGCTGCTCGCTTATTTTACAGCACAACATCCAACACTTTTATTGATCTGCATTCACCTATACCTTTAAAGATATTTAAAGAATCTTCTCATCCCGTTGGTTTTAGTTCAGTAGGGCAACCGATATTTAGTGTTGGACGTGATGCTGGATGTGATGGTGCTAAAGGGAACCAAAGCCTTAACCCGGTCAATGTCGCTTTACATATTGATCTACAGCGCCAGAATATTACTTTTTGCACAATTGATTAAGATCACATCTTGATTCATCTTGATCCAGTATATAAACTGGGAACTATATTCTCAGAAAGGCAAAGCTTTGGTACTGTCTGCTTGGGGCTTCTCAGGTGCTGCAAGCATATCACTCCACCCAAGTAGCAGAAGTAGCAGTGCTTCACCTTTCTGAGAATATAGTTCCCAGTTTATATACGGTTAGAAAATGGCTGTGTCTCATGTGACCTTGTCATTTCTACACGCTGTGACTATACAAATCACAACATGTAAATAGGAACATGTTGGCGTTATTTGGCCACTTATTCGGAGCAGTACGCTAGTTGGAACCGATTACCTTCAGGATGCGTGCTAGGCTAAGCTACAGACTTTTGTATACATTATATATTCTAGTGTATTATCATAATTTGTTTAACATGTGCAAATTTTTTATTTATTTTTTTACCTCAACCTCAAACCAGATAAAGACTTGCGGTGCGCAAGTCTTTATCTGGTTTGAAGTTGAGGTGTGATCTTTGCCGCGTGATCTTTGCCGCACCCCTGAGGGGTCCCCGGACCCCAGGTTGGGAACCACTGCCTTATAATACTAATGCATCTTGATCTCAATTATCAGTGGGAAAAAATAATGATTCTGATTTTGGTCAGAATCATGCGGCCCTAATGGAGAAACTTGATATCAGTCCTGCTCATGAGTATATTTGAAATCAAAATAACTGAGACTGCGACTGATGCTTGCTGTTCATGGTCGTACTGAATCTATCCATCCATAAATCCTTCCATTCAACCAGCCCCATATCTGTAACACAACAACATATTTTCATGGTGGAGCATCCGTGCATGCTATATCCGGTGGTCGGCAGCAGCAGTGAATGTCTGATATTTCAACGGTATCTCATCTGCCTCTCCCTTCAGCACATCATCTCTCCCCTTTGCTGTCGTTACGTCTCCATCCTCAGCTCCTCCCTCTCTCTCTGTATCTCCTCTCCTGTCTACCCCTCTTGTCTCCTCGTGCCTGCCGTGGCGTGACAGGTGACTGGCGTCGCTAACAATAGTGGGTGCGGCCGCCCCCCTCTGCTCAGCAAAGCGCAAGCCGCATGATAAATTACCCTCATCAGTTTGTTTTGCCAGCAGCCCACACAGGTCACCACCAAGGCCGGTCGTGACATTTTGTTGCATACTGTATATGCAAATACCTGCCAATCAATTAGCGTGCCGCTCCCTGCGCTGCCCATTGTGATTAAAATGAATTGATTGCGGCTAAAATCAACACCGGCCAGCCTGCCAAAAGCCCAGAGGTCAAAGGGGTGCAACAGTGGAAATGTGAAGGAAAAAATAAAACTTGAAGTAATGTTGTTTCTTCCCTCACTTCCCTTTATTCTTTATTGCCCCCTTATAACTGCAGGCATAAAACACAGTGAAATCTGCTGAAAATGAGAAAACTGCAATGTAAACAGACTGAGTCATAAATTTGAGCCCTGACAGAAGATCAGGATGATATGTGATGGGGAAACGATGGTGGCAGCAGTATTTTGAGCAACCTGGAGCCTTTGGGTTATCTAAGTAGACTCACGCGAGTTCTGTATGTGTGAGTGTTTGATGTTTTTGTATATGTCTGTTTCATTCAGAGAGGAAGGTGTACATGCTTAGGGTTGCTAGCGATGACAGGACAAAGAAGAAGACAAGAAAAAAATACAACAAGCTTTTTGATTAAGTATCAAGGGCTGAAAAGGCGGAGGAAACAAGTCGCTGATGGTTTACGGAGAGACTGATTAGAGCACTTAGCATTCAAAACCATGACTGCTTACATAAACAATGTTTGCACAGGAAGAGTCAAGAGCGAGGTAAGAGAGGGTGCAACTCAAAAATGATAGTTTCCTTTAAAACAGCTATTTTCTGCAAATTTGGAGTCACACTCTTTCTATTTCTGTTTCACATGCTGCATATTTAGTTTATCCTTACATTATGACCTGTGCTCACATCGCAAATTGTGATTCCTCTCTCTGAGTGCTCAGGTGGCCATGGCTTGGTCTTTGTTGTTTGTTTGTTTGTTTTCTCTCGTCTTTTTGTGTGTGTTTTTATGTCTGTCTTTTATGATTTGTTTGTGTGTTCTATCCATGTGTATACATGTTACTGATTATTATTATCTCATAATCTCCAATCTGATTATTTGGATTTTCCTAGCTCTGACATATCTTGTCATTGGTCAGTCTCTAAAATCTCTAAATATACTTCTCAATCTCAATATAAGAAGCTTCCTACCAAAAAACAACCTACTTCAAGCATGGGTTGAACAGTACAAACCAAATGTCATTACATTATCTGAAACCTGAAATGGATCTCAAAGACTACGTCATTTACAGAGCTGATAGAGCTTCCAGGGGTGGTGGTGTAGCCTGATGTTGATCCATCTCACTTTCAGATTTGGAAAGATAACCCTGCATGATAATAAATACATAACTATTGGTAACATATACAGACCTCCCTCTGCACCAGCGGAATCATTTGATTGTATCATATCTACTATTAATTCAATTAAGTGCAGAAATGAAATTATCTTACTGGGAGACTTTAACAAGAACTGGACTGATAAATCCTCAAAAGAAAGAAACCTTTTTGGAAACTTAAACCTAACCCAGCTCATCAGTGAACCCACCCGTGTTACCCCCCGGAGTAGGTTTCATCTTATTCCAGATGTAAATAATGCATGGGACTTTCTATATTCTAAATTTATTAACGTTGTAGATAAACACGCTCCCATGAAAACCACTAGAGTTAAGGGTGCGCATCTTCCATGGATAACATCTGACCTTATAAGTATATTTAGACAGACAGATAATGCCTGTGCTAACCTTCACAAAACCAAAGATCCGACTGACTGGGAAAGGTATAGGCAATTGCGAAATCATAGTAAAACTATGTCCAGAAATGCTGACTTTAAAAATCCTAAACAGTTCTGGAATACAATTAAAGATATAATTAATACATCCAAGAAATCTTTACCTACTAAACTCACAGTCAATAAAATCATTTTACAAGACCCACTATTAATTGCACAAGCATTCAATCAACATTTCTCTCAGGTATCTTCAGCTACAGATCCCAATCTCTTTATTGATTGCCATTTAAACAATATCCTGCCCAGTCCTAGTTTCTCTTTCAAGCATATAACACCTTTGGAGGTACAAAATGCAATCAATGCTCTAAAAATGAGCAGTGGTCCTGGGTTGGATGGCATTGAAACCAGATTTCTCAAATTATCAGCTCATATCATTATGTATCCGCTATGTGATCTCTTTAATATGTCTTTATCCCCATGTGAAATACCTGCCATATGGAAATGTTCCTGTATCACTCCACTTCATAAAGGCCGTGATGTTCTTGATCCCATAATTATCGACCAATTTCAATCATCTATTCTATTGCAAAAGTTTTCGAAAAAATTATTTATGATCAACTGTCCCATTATATAGATAAGTGCAATAACTTATCGCCGTTTCAATCTGGCTTTCGATCAAATCATTCCACAACCACTGCACTATTAAAGCTTACAAATGATATTTTCTCTGCATCTAATAGCAGTCAACTAACTGGTGCAATTTTTATTGATTTAACAAAAGCATGCGACTTAGTTGATCATTACTTGCTCTTGGATAAATTGTTCTCTGCTGGTCTGTCACGCAACGCACTACTCTGGTTCAATTATCCTATCTCCATAACAGAAAACAATGTGTAATGATACAAGGATGCAAAACCGATATATTACAGTTTTTCTTGATTGCTTTGACCTGCTTACAGAAAGTGGGATCCACTCCGTTTTCATCATCACTGTCTCAGCAAAGCAGAAGACACCTCTTGCAAATGTGTTAACCATTTCTCATTGGATTGACACATTTCCCCACCGTTTTGCAGAACGGTTAACACAGACGTCATTCAAGCAGTCCAAACGCCGTTGTTTTAGCTACGGTAACCAAACAGAAGCTATCTGTTCCTAACTATTAGAAATTGCCTACATCAGTATGAAATCACTGAAGCACCTGTTTGACACTCCTTCACACAAATCTTCAATTAGCAATTAAAGGTGCACCGTGTGTGTTGTTCTTTGCCAACACGGATGGAAGAGGTCAAAGGCAGATGAGAGTGAGAGTGAGAGGGGTCCGAGGAAGAGGAATCCAAGTGCGGGGTGGAGGTACAGTTGGAAGGGCTCAGGTTTCTGAAGAAATTCGGGCAACTGTTATTGATCATGTTATCAATCATGGCCTTTCACTTAGAGAAGCTGGGCGAGACAAGAGTCCAACCTGTTCTGAAGAGAAACACTGTCACATCCATTGTCATAATTTTTCGACAGGAAAACAGGTAATGTTGCTGTACAGTATATACAAAAATATCTTCAGTAATATACTTTATGTAATTGTTCCCTCATTCCCATTACATGTATTCTTTATAGAATCCAAAGGCTACCATTCTCTGGTGGTAGAGGGAGAATTTTTATTGATATTGATTATATTTTTTAAAGAATCAATTTTGGTATTGGTGTTCTCTACCGATCCAGAAAATGTTTTTCTCTTACCGTTAGAAAGAAACTTGTGCAACAACTTATCTTACCAATTATGGACTATGCTGATGTTGTATATCAGGTTGCACCCAGCACTAATCTGCTCCATCTCAATGTTGCTTACAATAGAATCTGTAGATTTGTTCTTGGATGTCCTTTTACTACTCATCATTGTATTATGTATGAACAACTTGCTCTTCCATCACCCTCAATAAGAAGACATCAGCATCGGTTGCTGTTTATTTACAAATGTATACATTGCAATTACCCTAGCTATCTTAAACAACTTATGGTACCCTTTTCCTCTACCTACCACTTGAGACACTCTACACAACTTTTTTTTTCTGTTCCTGCTGTACGTTTCTCAACAGCTAAGAAAACCTTTAGGTTTAAAGCCCCCTCAGATTGGAATAATCTACCTGTAAATATTCGGTCCATTCTATCTCTCCCATCCTTTAAAAATGCCCTGTTTTCCTATTACAGTACCAACTGTACCTGTCCTTAATCCTCTACAACACCATAACACCTCTTCTAATATTATGAGTAGTATCCAGTTTCATTCTTGCTTTGTCACAAACGTGATTATGACTGACTGATTATGTTTTTTTTTTTGCTTGTCTGTTTCTGTTTTGTTAACTGTTGTGTCCAATTATGATTGTACTGTATATTCAATTATTGTTAAGGACCCCCTCAAAAACGAGATGGTGCATCTCAAGGGGTTACTCCTAATAAAGAAATTTTCAACACATTTACACATTTGTTCTTTTTTTCCCCGTACAGCTCTCTTACAGCTGTGAAAACGTAGAGGGGTTTCAGGTGATGACAGTGAAGGTCCTCACTCTTTATGAATAACAGTTTACTTGAAAGGTACACAAATACTGTACAGGTGCATTGCCATTGCATTTTAAATGAATCAGTGTCTAGTTAAGGGTTATTATCCATGACTAGGGTTGGGTATCGTTTTTTTTTTTTCGATACTAGTGCTAAAACTACTTTTAAAATGGTGCCGGTGCCTAAAGCTCGATGGTGTTTTTTCCTCCAGCTAACCCTAACCTTAACCCTAAACATAACCATTGTCGTGCTGCCTGGGAGGAGACTTTGGGGGCAAAAAACACCAAAGGCCGTGCCTAAACTTTAAAAAAAATAGGGTAATAGGGTATTTTACAATAACGTTGAATGCACCACGAGGCTTACTAGTTTCAAGTGAACGCACCGTCGGTGTTGTTTTTCCGACAAAGGCAGCTGCACACTGCTTAACGTCTCGGTGTTGGAATCCTCTACAGTGAAATACAGTCACACTTTACATCATTTAGCTGTCAGCATTTTAACAGTGGTCACTGTTTCTATACATGCTAAATGGAACTGCTGATAATCCGCTCCCCCTATTATCTTGAAAGGTTCATATAGGTAATTAAGCATCTTTTTAGACTTATGATTTTATTCAGTTTAGTCTCCAAGTGGTAGATTACTGCGTGTGGGGCAAGTTTCATGAAAGAGGTCACCCTCATCTGTTGCATTAACTTTTTTTTGTTTTGTTAAGAGGACAAACACGACACATCTTTTTTGTCTTTTCACACATTTTTGTCTTTTTATTGCCGTTACAATCTTCAGTTTGCGGCAAGATTTGTTCTGTGTAACTTCATCATAGTTATGGCGGCTGTTGTCTTTGTTTTGGATTCCACTAATATCTCTGGTTCTGTCATGTCCGCCATCTGTTGTGGAGATCTACGGTAAATGTTACTAAAATATCCGTTGCCATTTGCTTGCAACACTATTACTCAACAGCAGTTGGACAACCTTTGAGATCACACTCCTATGCCAAAAAAATCTTTAAATAACCCTAAAGTTCAGGAAAGGCTTTAGTCACAGTTAAATACGCGAGAAATAAAATTTGGTATGAGATGAGAATCAAACGGAAAGCAAATGTAACTCATCCTTGATCCTTCTCTTGCTAATCCTTTCCCCTCTGCATAATCCTTGAAGTTGAAAACAATTTTTATTTTGACAAACTTTATTTTACTTTATTTCAAGACATTCTATGCTGAGTAGTGAGAGTCTGAAGTTACTATTCAGTGCTGTGGAAAAACGACCAACCTAAGGGGGGCTAATCCCTGTGTTGCTTCTCCCAAGTTATTTCTCTCCTTTATGTTAGCAAATTAATTTACACTAACACTATATGAGGTGTACATATTTGATATCGTAGTTGTTTACGAAAAATGTGTTATCAAATGTGTCAGTCAACTGCAGGCAAACTCGAGTGAGGCTGCTAACCCGACCACTGCAGTCCAAGTGATGCTTCCTTTGTGGATTATTTTCCCTGAGTAACGTCTACAAGGAGGATTCAAGGAAGAATGAGGGTTTACTTCAAAATAATGTTCAGGAGGTAAAGTAGTATGACTGAGAAGTTCTTGATTTCACAGGAAGGACCTGTGGGAGTTACATAGCGACTGCCTTGATTGCATTGGCTCCATGTGTGTATTTGGAAGCAGACGCTAATTTAAATGTTTTTGATTGCATTGTGTGTGTGCGTGTGTGATGGAGCAATACTCTGTGGGTGTGTTCCTCATGTTACAATGAACAGGGATATTGGGGGGGGGGGGCTGCACACCGTACCACAGTGCATAGCTATGCATAATTCATAACCCTGCATTGAGCCATAATCTTTGTGCACTAATGAAAGCTGCAGCGCCGCATTTTTACTGCATGTAAGTCAGGCGGACTAGATAATGTGGCAGGAAAGGAACAGGAACATCGCATCATGACTGGGTACACTTCCAAGCTACGGCTCCTGCCGTTGTTGTTGCTATTATCTCCCTCCAGACACTTGCAGCTACTTTCATCCAACAGTCCATCAAACTGCACTGGAGGCTGACAATACAACACACCAGACTTTTATGGATTTTCGAAGCTAGAAGAGGGTGCCTCGAAGAAAAAAAAAGGAAAGGTAGGAGGCGTGTGTGGCCAGGGAGAGGAATATAGTAATGTAGTGGTCAGGCTGTTATAATGAACGACTTCTAGCTGGTAAGGAACTCCAGCTGACAGCCAGGAAAGGTGTTTTCTTTAAGCTCGATGGCAACACTTTTCCCATCCAGGACTGTGAATCGCCCAGTAAAGCTAAATCTTTCACCCCCTCTATTTCAAAGAATCTCTATGTTTATGTGATGGAATAATGTGCATTAGCGAGTGCAGCACATTATTCGCTCTCTCTCCTCCTTTCTCCTATTTCCCTCCCATTGCCCATCAATTCCATGGGTTTGGCTCATTGGGTGCAGTGGAGTGAGACCGATGCGCATGGTCGCGCTCAATAGCACCACGCTGCTCAGCATGGGGATATTAGTGTACTCTGCCAGACGGTTTGGATACAGTCCTCTGACCTCACTTGTAAAGAATCACTTTTCTATCTGTCAGCCGCTCCGCATATTTTTGTGTCCCGCATCCAGAGGTGTCCAGGCAGGGTACATCTAGGGGCTGTAAGTGGCTGATAAACGCTGACAGCGGAGAAGACGGCAAAATTATTGAGTTGGAGGAAAATGACAGCGAGGGACAGTTTCTATAGCTGTATGCTTTAGATAGAGAAAACGAGCAAGAAGCATGCTTTTCTGTAAAACACATTCTAGCATCGCTTCATGATTTTGTTTTTCTATTTACAAGAAAAGCAAAGACTGTGTCATATGTGAGAATTTCAGGGATGAATGTTAGTTTAAAACCCGATCAGCAATTCTTCCCCTCAGGAGACTGAATTTGAATCAGCAGGAATAGCTCAAGGCAGAAGACAACTGTGGGCCTTGTAGGCGTACTGGCGCTTCCACATTAGTCTCACTCCGGGCTTCATATCACTGGTGTGATGCCTCTGAAGAAAAGCAGGCATGTGTTAGGTCTTATCTGAAAAAAGCAGCACATTATTGATTTTTACCAGCGCTAACCACCAGTTTAAGCTTTCATTTCAAATTTGAAATCTAAAAAGAATGAAGTTTCTCAGTGTCTGTGTCTAAGCTTATGTGACTGTGGGAGTTGGCCTCATTATAACAGGCAACGGCTTTAAAAGGCTCGCCAAACATCCCGCCACCTGAGATTACTTTTTGGGTGGCTCATGTCAATCGCTTTGCCATTTATAGGTAGGCAGACTTCTGAAGCAGGAGCCTCCTGTCTGTCGCCCACGATGAGCTCATGCATTATTCTCAGGCAAATTCCCTTTCCATTTGATGAGAACGGAGGAGGCCTTGAAACATGAAGAAGACAGTTGAGGATAAAGTCTGGTGGACTTCCAAGTGCAATGAGCAATGACTGGCTATTGAATTTTCTACTTCTCTCCAAGTCTGTCTTTTCTTTATTCCTCTGTGCGTATTGTAGTTTCTCACTCTCGGGCTGACTTATGCCATCCTGTTTAAAATACAGTACACTCCTCTTTTCGGCTAATCATGTGTTCATCGGAATTTATGTCACGCCATGCAGCACTGACATCAGCACTGGTAATGAAAATAAGCTTAAAATCTATGAAAAGGGTTTAAGAAGCTGTCCGAATGCTTAAGCTTGGCTTGTAATTCAGCAACATCCACTATTCCAGGACTATCTCCTCGAAGCAAAGAAGAATGAAGATTGGAGTACATGCTGCAGAGTCATAGGCTAAAAGAAGAGTAGTGTTTGTCTTCCTTTTTGTAGAAATCTGCTTTGTATATATATATATATATATATATTTTACTATACACATGGCAATGCCAAGCAACATTTACTGGAAGTTTCTTTGCTCTTTCAGTGTTTCCCTTCCCGAGGTTTCCACCAGCCATTTTAGGCCAAGTATTTTGAGCTGCACACAGAGAGAGAACCTGACCTGATCACGGTGACCTGCTGGTTCCTCTGCTTCTGCAGCGCTTCATGGGATACTTGGTCCCAGCAGCAGCTGTGTTCCAATTAGAGAGCCCTGACTTATGTGGCCTGTATTAGCATTTCATTTAGGCTCCCCTGCTCCTCACCTGGCTCCTGCGGTGTGGTGGTCCACCGCAAACTGTCACCAGCTCGGCCGGTGACTGCCCACCAATCCCACTAATTGACTCTTGATCTTCCCACAGCGCACAGGTGAGCCCACACCGCATTAGCTTGGATTTAACGCACAATATGAAATGGAATATCACCCTAACTTCTCCGGTCTTCCCCTCTACTGGTGGGATAAAAGAACCAGACACATAATAAATTAAAAAGAGGCAAAAGAGAGCTTGAATGCAGGCTCTCTTTTGATTATCACTCTTTATTCCTATCAATCCAAAGACTTTGGGGTATTAATAGCAACATAGTGTTCATTATGCTTCTCTAACCGCTTATCAATCTTAGTTTAAAGCCATAATACTTCTTTAACAGCTTATTAATCTTATTTTAAAACAAGATAAAATCACCAATCAAAGGTCCTTTGTACCTCAGTTTAAACATTAAGGGTGTCATGCTGCTTGCTGTGACTGCAGACGGGTGCCCTGCAGAGAATAAGAGATTCCTCTAATAACTGTTTGCCTGGGGTGAAGCCTGCAGAGGGCCAGGCACTGCCGTCTTATCTCTAGGAAACATGCCACATGAGTCACACAAACACCGGAGCACAAACGCGAGTACATACTGTACATGCACATGTGAATCCTCCAGGATGCACACGCACATAGAATGACGAGTGTAGTCCCTCAGCAGCAGATAAATTCAAAGTGAGGTAGATATACACCAGGCAGCACTCACAGTGCGTACTGAATTATCTCAAATATTCAAATAATATTATGCACTACCCTTTTTATATAAAGTGGATCCCTGGGCTGCCATTGTTGAGAAGATTTTGAAAGAAGTGACTTTTAAGTTTATTTCCCAGGCTGCTGCAGGATCTTATAAAAGATCTTATAAAAATAATATATACTTGCATAACAAGGCATGACTTGATTTCCATTTCGGTTTACATAAGTTATTGAAAATGTGTTGATGGCAGAAGGGTAGTTCACAGTGTAAAGCCACTGGGTATCCAGACAGGGAATGTATTCTGCTCTCATTTATTAGTGGGGTTTCAAGTGAGAGAACCATCAACAGTCTTCTTACTGAACAATTGGTTTAATTTTTTTCAAATGATGAGACAGCACCTAGCGGAATTGCCAATGGCTTATCAATTATCACACGGAAGAATTACACAACCAATCCAAGTATTGGAAAGTGTAGCATCTGTACTGTAGAACTGAATAGAGAAATGGGAAGGTTGATAGATTAAAATTAAAATTTAAAACAATATTTTCTTACAAGTGAGGACTTACTGTAGGTCTAGGACTCAACTTGTTTAATTCGGGGTTTTTTTTTAGAAATAAGTGTTTGTATCTTGATAAAAGAAAGAATAAAGCAAGTCTCTGCATTCCAATTTAGAAAATACTGCATAGGCATTATCTTCCCCTTGTTGTAAGATAAATATGATTTCAAAGGCAAGATGGACTTAATTAGAAGATTTCTGCATTACACACCACATTACTTCACATCACCATTTTGTAAATCATGCAGCTGTGTTTAGATTTTTGGATGCATCTTTTCTATTGCTACAGGAAGCAGTTGTTTTCCATTTTTGTAAGATATATTCTTGTTGCATGATAATACAGCTCATGTGCTGACTGATTTGAACTGATTTGTTTTTGTACGACCGTGAATTGAAACCAATGGCTGGAATGTGAGAAAAGATACATCGATAAATAAAAACACATACTATACACTTGGATAAAAAGCTATTTTTATATATTAGTTTTCAGACCAACAAAGCAAAAACTCTGCTGGTTTATTGATTGTGACGAATGCAAATAATGTCAATATTTGAATAGTCTCACATTGTCAGACCCTCCTCCACAGTCTGGCTAGTCCACACAGCATTCTGGGATGGGAGAAAAACGTGCTCTGGTTTATTGGCATTTCTTTAAACCAATCACAATTGTCTTGGGCGGATCCACAGTGCCGCTGCAAAATAGCCTCGGAAGGAACTTGTTTTGGTGGAACATGTAAATTCAAAGGTTGTTTTAGTCGTCCAACAGAAAACTCAGATTGGACAGATAGTCTAGCTAGCTGTCTGGATTTACCCTGCAGAGATCTGAGGAGCAGTTAACCATGAATCAACCAGAGTTTAAAATTACAACACAAAGAAAGCGGAAGGTAACGGGACATCCAAACGGACACCTGAAAAGAGTGACATCCGGTGGAATTTCCGGCAGAATGAGAGCAATCCCCGAAGTGGAACGTCGTGGATACAGACTAATATTTTAATAACCTGCATCATTCATGACGGAAACGTCAAGCTACTGCTACTACACAAATTAAGCTACTTGAAGGTAACACAGGTAATGATTTGAAGTTTAGGAGCTAAAACGTGCAAAAATACTAGTGTGGATTTTAAATTTCCAGATTTAGCGCTATAATTTAATATATCTAAAATGCAAATCAAATAAAATGAAATTACATTTGATGTGAAACTCTCACTGAATTATATTTGACAATGACCATAGTCCTACAGTTTGACAGAAGGTAAATTAAATGATGAGACGTGATGCTCCTAAGCTTCCAACCTCCCCAAACCATGATACATATTTATCACTGCCTCTGCCTTACAACACTCCCCAAAGCTGCGCCTGTCCCAAGTTTTTGTTGCATCCGCGAGACACCCTGACAAGAAATGGATTGCGGTGCTTTCCCGCCCCAGTAAACAGGCTTCCTGCTTGTGAAGGTATAGATGGGTTTGATATAGGATGCTGTTTAACCCAGAAACGACGCCATGGCCCCCGGGACGGCCCATTTCTCACACTGCACATCCATCATGTAGGGCAATCGAATGAATGGGATACATGGCTTACCCCAGGGAGGGCGAGGAGAAAAGCACAGAGGAGATGTAGAGGAGAAGAGGGTGTCAGATTTCACCCATGCATGTGGGTGGAGGTAACAATGGGCCCGCCTACCACATTTTCCCACTTACGGTGTTCAATTTTTAACGGCCTCTTTTGTCAGGCTCCATCATGCTCTGACTGCTAAACAGGAGAGAAAAGATCCGTGGGGAAGCCAGGTGGAGCGCTGGGGAAATCTTCTGTTTAGGCTTGAAACACAGGATCTAGATTGGTGTAGTCGTGCTGGATTGGCAGTGGCTGTGAGGAATCTTCTGTGTTTACCAGCTCATTTTGATGTGCCAGACCTTGTAACAGCTTTTAGGTGCCACAAACCCCCCCTGAACTGAATTAAAAAGCACACAACAGCGCTTTTTTCCCATCACGGTGTGACAACCACGTACTTATCAAGTCTGCATACCTTGAGTGAAGGAGCTAGACCTGAGAATCATTAAAAAGTCACCTCTAAATTCACTTCCTTCACACTGATGTTTAGTCAAACTAAAATGAAAAGAAGTTACAGTAGCACATACATCCTATATTTATATATATATATATATATATATATATATATATATATATATATATATATATATATATCCCATATCTTTCTGCTGTGATAGCACCCCCTACATTAGTGTTCCCCAGGTGGAGTGATTCTTTGGTTCTGACAAACAACCTCGCTACTATATTTGATTGGTCCAATATGTGTAGGCGGGCAAGAAAATAGTAAAAAATGTAAACTATTTTATATCATTGATTATTTTTCATAATATCCCAACAGTTTCAAAAGCCACACAGGCAGTTAGCCAGCTGGGGTGTCGACATTTTTTGCAGTTGCTTTTTGCTGTTAGTCCCTTCGTAGTCTATATA
The DNA here is from genome assembly GCF_031162955.1 of Sander vitreus. Lineage (NCBI taxonomy): Eukaryota > Metazoa > Chordata > Actinopteri > Perciformes > Percidae > Sander > Sander vitreus. Next base: position 8,746,019 of record NC_135877.1, read on the forward strand.
CACGGCCTTCCACTTCCGGGATTGCTCAGGTGCGGCCGGAAATTCTGCTGAATGTCCCTCATTTAGGTCGGATGTCCGTTGCTTTGGGCTTTCTTTGTATTGGCATTTTAAACTCCAGTGGATTTCTGAGGACTATGGTTAACTGCTCCTCAGATCTCTGCAGGGTAAATCCAGACAGCTAGCTAGACTATCTGTCCAATCTGAGTTTTCTGTTGCATGAAACAGCAAAATTTCAAAGTGGCTTGTTTGGTGCATATTTATATTATATTATGTAGCTCTCTCAGTCTCTTCCCTCCTTCGCTACCAGATGGGTCTGACCCATGAGTTTGCTGTGGGGCAGGGGGAGCTGCCCTCCTGGTGGCTGAAATGGATAATTGCATTGTTTAAAAAAATGAGTGGAATAATTCTGGCATGATATTTTATAAATATCTTAAATAACACAAAACAACTAAATGGTGGTAGGTAATACATCAGATTTCATATACTGCTTTAGTAGTGACGATGGGAGCAGCAGGACGCAAAAAACGAAAATGACTGTTGTACTATGTCTGGTCATCTTACCGTGCCAAGGTTGCAATAAAGGTTTCCTAAATGCCACATTTGATGTCAGCTTACTAATTGATTGCGGGTTTTGTGTAGATTTGGACTTTTATACGTTTATTCCACTTTGTTTAAACGGCGAAGTGGATGAAGCCTAGTGATGAGTCCATAGCAACCAGTTTGTGTGTTGAATATTACCCAGAGTGCCTTGCTGAATGGTCTCAATATTTTATTGTTTTATTTCATGTGAATACTAGTTTACTAGAGGAGTAACTTAGTATTTGAAGTAATGCAGTAATGCAGGAATTGTGCATTTAGTTTCCATGCTTATTTTGTTTCCACAATGTTGTGAGTAAATCTCCTGAAATGGCCACCACACCATAACAGAGGAGTGGGATGCGTCAGATCAGAATGCAGAGGTTTAGTCTCGTATGTCATAGCTGTTAAAAAAAACACAATGGAAATCTGTATATATTTACCAAACACAAACCAGTATAGAACGTATTGATAAATTGTTGGGGAGGGTCATGCCTTTTTTCCAAATTGTTTTGGAGGGTCATAGCAATTTTTTTACTGGCAAGGGGAGGGTCATGTCTTTTTTGGCTTAAGGTCCCAAAACTCCTCCGGTGGCCCCTTAAATAAATAACGAACAGTCCCTTACAGGGCTTGGACGTGCTCCAGCCAGTAGTGCACCACGGAAATTGACAGCGCGCCTCGTGGCAACGCCAGCCCTCAAATGTCAGTCAAAGATTGTCATTGGAAAATAAACTTCAATGCAACTTTAACTAAACTTTAAAGACTTCAGTGTGTGCAGCCATTTGTGTATCTTCCCGTTTACAGGAACTTCATTGATTACTTTCATCATTTCAGTAATTATTATAATATGTTATCTCATATTCTAATATTTTTACTTAATAGAAAAAGACTGTAGACACACATTTCATTGGGCAGGTGACATCTCACTCCAGCGGGGAGCGACTGTAATAGCACATCTGATTGGCTGAGACATTAATTATGCACTTGGCTTCCCTTGACCGTCTCTGTGTCCCCCTCGGTCCCGACTCTCCGCTGAGTGCTCATTAGTGAAATGGATTACTAATGGATTATTAATCTAAGAGGAGGGAGTCCGCGGCGACCCAGCTCTGAACACCTGGAAAGCAAACAGTAAATAGCAGTTTACACACACACACACACACACACACACGGCATAAACACAAACACACTCTCATCAGCATATTCACACACACATGCTTGCTGGGCGTTAGTTACAAGTCTTTTAGGACAAAAATAGCTTGACCGTTTGATTTATTGTTGGCCCAGTAAATATAACGGATACAACTAATTAGCCGTAATTAATTGTTGCACCATCTTCGTTTCTCCAGGTTTTGGCCTCCAAATGTACGGCCTCTGCTATGTCCTCTCCTCCTATCCTTACCGCCGGCTAAAAAATGGCTGTGCATGCTGAACCACACACAAGACATAACATACATCTTTTTCTGTAGCCGAGGCACCATTACGTTTGCTTTTGTCACCTAATTATTCCTCAGGAGAGGCAATTAGCCACCACACAGCAGCCTGGGCTGCATGTTCCGAAACATACTACACACATACACGCACATACACGCAAACGCAGGTATACACAAATCCGTCAGTACGTGTGAATGCGCTTAAGGCATGCTAACACACACATACTGTACATGAGGTTACATAGCATGCACACACCAGGAATAATCACTCAGGAGCTCAGGTCCAGAGAGAGCGAAGTGCACTTCACAGATAAAAGAATCTGTGAAACAAACCAAGGAGCATATATTTAGACAGTTAATTTAATCAGACAAATGTTTGTATTTTATATGCAAAGAAAACCATAAATATGAATCTATGTACGTATTCTCCATATCAAAGACACAACTTCAAAAGAAAAGACAGCCTTAGCATGTCCATTTGGGGTTTGTTCTTTTAAAAAGAATCACTGGCCTAAGCAAAAGTATCACAAAGGAAAAGTGAGGGAAAAGAAATAGTGCTTCATTGTGTAAAAGCTGCCGACTTCTTATTACGTAAGTTTGCGGTGCCAAAATCAGTTGCTCTCCGACACAATGGACGGCAACTTATTTGTGTTTTGCCCTAAATATGTCATGTAGTTGTCAGTTGATTCGCAACTGGCCTGGGCCTCACATAAACACTCAGTGCTTATCAAATCTCCCAGCTACTTGCTGTGATGTCACTTTGAATCAGAGGCCAATTACAAAACAGATAAACCGTAAACACTGACATGCCAGAGTCTAAGTTTGACTGTGTTCTTCATAAAAAATGTAGCAAACGGAGTGAAAGCTCTGACAGGCTCGTTGGTAATAAGTCTTAAAAACACCTCTAAGGAGTTCCGAGACTCTGGTAGTCCTGAGTAACATTGTTTGTCCCATTTAGGCAATGTTTTAACTATTTCTTTGTGAATTTTGTACACATGACATATATTTACTGAATGATCTTATTACTGAGAAATAGCTCAATCTTTTCCTTCTTTTCCGATTGTTATTGTCTTGGGAGCTGATTAATTCAGTTGGCCTCTTCATGTCTAGCAGAGATACAAGTTTTAAAAAGATACGAGGGAGGTCTACAGCTCTCCATTTTCTCTGATTGCTTACAAAGGTCTCCCTCTCACTGCCGCAATCCTGGCCAAGATACTTGGCCAAGATAATTTGGCACCCACACACAACCACGCACAAGCACGCAGCCGTACACACTGATGCAGCGCGAGGGTACAGGCCTCCCGGTACACTTAATTTGGCTTCGCACACAAGAGCAAATTCACAAACACGCAAGTGCATCCACCCCCATACTCCACACGCAATGTTGGTTATTAGGCCCCAGTGTTTTAGGGATGCAAGGGAGAGCAGATACAGAATTTGAATTCCTGGCAGGACTATCAGTAAAGGTTATTAAGCCGTTGTTGATGCATCCATTTGTCGTGGTTGTATCCAGCACTGTGACATTTATCAAGTATGTCTAGCTAAATGTCACAGAGAGAGGTAGCTCGCTGTCCTGTCCCTAATTAGGACCCTGAAAGTCATACTGAAAGTCCCTCTCATCCACTCCTCTACTTCTGGACAACATTGATCTCTTTCTCACTCTCGCCTCTATTTTCTGCCCGCCCCCCTTTTTTTTCCTGCATGTTAAGCAAACTTTGGGGTTTTAACAATTGATTCTGAGATGGGGATAAAGCGCAGACAAATGGGGAGGGATGTAGGCCATCCGTCATGGACACAGGACTCATTGTTTGCAGATTTTAACCTATGGGAGAGCTCGCTTCTTCCCCAGTGGGCTCCACAAATCATAGGCAGGCAGGGGAGTACAGCACAGTAGGCAGGCCTGGCCTGGGAATAGCCTGAAAGCAGGACGGAGCCTCAGCTGTATAGTGAACAAAATGCATAGCTTGTACTACTCGCTCCCTCTCCCAGCTTACCAGCCCCAGTTTCACAGGCCAGACTGAGAAATTGATTTTAGGTTGAGGGTTATGAAAATCATAAAGTACAAAGGAATTGATAAAGAAATGTATTGTATGCCGGTACGTATTCAACAGTTTTAATGCGCAGCATGCCATGACTTTTCATAATGTATTAACCAAATACATTCACTTAGCATTTTTTGTTTGTTTTGTTTGTTTAATACATGTACTGTACTGTGCTTTTGGTGACAGGTAAAGTAGTTTTAAATTTATTTAAGTTATTAAGTTATTTAAATTGACCTATAATGTAATTTTAGATCCCCTAACACATTAAAACTATTTACAAAATCCCTGTAAATTCAGTGATATACTGACTTCAGTGTAGGTCTGACTGAAAATAAGACGTCTCATTTTACAGCAAGTCTAACTTCTAACTACGAAGCATCCATAACTGTTGCATAAACCTGAGTGAATGATTGAAAAAATCTACAATCAATGATTCAACAACTAATGATCCTTTCAGTATGCTATTATTTATTAACCTTTTATGTACATGTACAAATCATTCACAGGCACATTTGTAACTATTTATAAGTGTGCTCAAAACACACAAAGATATGTGAAGCATGGTTCATTCTTGACGTTGGAAATAATAATGTAACCAAAAATTCTTGATTCAAGGTCCACTTACTAGATTCTTTTTCTGGAGCTTTTAGTTGCATCTCATGGTCTTCATGAACGATTGGACTTTGATCAGTTGTCATCGAGTGTGAAGAAGTATTTATACTTATTATTTATTTATTTATATTTATATATTATTATTATTTTATATTTTGTTTATATACTCCTTAGATTTAAGGAGTCAAAATAAAGTGTTACATTATTTCAGATGAAATTAGGAGTTGGCTTACATGCTTCACATTTATCATAGATAGATAAGTCTTTGTAAAAGAGTAATAAATAACTATTTTGTCAGTACTAATTAACAGACCTACGGGATAACAGCGTAGCTGGTAAACCAGCTGAGGCGAATTGATTGACCAAATTCTGCACTTATTTATTTATTTTAATGAAAGAGTGAAGTGATATAATACACTGTCACACATTTGTGAACATGACATTTTTTTATCAAATAGTGAATAGAAATGTATGGGTAAAATCAAGCTGAAATGCAGTTTGTGAAATAGACCTATCTTTTGCTTTTAGATTATAATTACCCACTGAATGATTATCTTGCAGCTTATATATTATGCCATTAAAGTTAGTAAAAAAAGTTAGTGGGGAAAAAAAAAAGTTTCTTTTTGTCAGTTGGACAGTACAGGGGAGACTGCGGACCTGATCTGGGAATTGTACTACTGAAAGCAGGACGAAAGCCTCAGCTGTGGAGAACAAAGTGCCAAGCTTGTACTACACCCTTAACTATTCACCGGCCCCATTTCCTCTGGACCTTGTTTTACTCTGAAGGTGAGGAATAAGAATAAAAAAAATTGCAGTTGTGCAGCGAGGTGAGCAGCTTTGAATCAAGTGTTCTGGGGTTCAGGTGTTCAGGTCAATAAACACCTGCCCTGCTGGAGTACTTACCTCGTTACCTTCCTCTGGAGGCTGGGTGGTATAAAGAGAGTTTCACCATCAGTATTAATTCATTTGTGTGCTCTTAAACCTTCAGTGTTAACATAAAAGATGCTCAGTTCCTTTTTGACAGGTTTCATTTTTTTAATTACTGAAAAGAAGATCTATAGAAGGAAAGTTCCCCGTAGACAGGGAAATGTACTGTAATTTTAATCACTAGTCATATTTTTCCTCACATCACTCATTAAAGAAAGGAAACCTTGCTTTAATATCTTTTTGTTAAGTACAAAATAACAGCACAAAATAATATTAAACATCCTGAGCTTAGAACAGGAAAAACATATCTAGTGGTATAATGTGCTAGCTAAATGGCCCTGTGTTTCTAATTAAACAAAATTAACAACATGTTATTGTTAGAAATAGAGATACAAAGTGTTCCTTTAACATTCTGCATTAAATACAAATGTGCATGCACCGAACTGTCGTGTTGCTCTATATTAAGGTCTATAATAACGTCAAAATTAGTAATAGTAAAGTATTTTTTACTTCATATTTGCAACTTTACAGGAATTCAACACTAAAACTACACTAATAAATGTTTCTGGAATACATTTTTAACTTGAGATCCTTTACTTAAGTAAAAGAAGCAATACCTTCATAATGCATTCATAATTTTACTTGAGTAAAAGTACAGAAGCATGATCAGAATGTTACATTTTTTAAAGATTTCTTTGGGGCATTTCAGCCTTTAATGGAAAGAACAGATAGATATGAAAAGGAGAGAGAGAGAGAGAGAGAGAGAGAGAGAGAGAGAGAGGGGGATGACATGCAAGAAATCATCACAGGTCGGACTTGAACCCTGGACCTTCTGCGTCAAGGTATATACCTCTATATATGTGCGCCTTCTCTAGCAACTGGGCTAACCCAGCCACCTGAAAGATGCTATCTTTTATATCTTGTGCGCACAATTATTATTGTTATTTCATTTTAAGAAAAAAACTTCTCAACCCTTGGGCCAGGAGGGCATTACTTCTGCTGCAACTTATACATTTGTATTGACACATGGAGTTTGGTGACCTGGCATCACTCTAGCATAGCTTTACACAACTCCAACCTGAGCAGGTCTAATCCGACAAAATAATAGAACTAAAACACCTGTGTGGGTATGCAGGACCTTTAATCTGTAATAATGCATCATATTTTAGGAGTTTATCATGTGTTTTATAATGTTATTAGTAAATATAGCTGTTCAATAAATGTAGTGGAGTGAAAATTGCAGTATTTCCCATTGAAATATAGTGAAGAAGTATAAAGTAGCATATCAAGTGAATACTCAAAAGTACAATTACCTCAGAATTGTACTTGAATGCAGTACTTGAGTAAATGTACAGTACTTTCCGCTATACTGTTAGGTATACTGTATATTAACTATCCTCATTAACATGAATGTTTGCCGTATCCGTCTGTGTTTCTGTTACTACATGTTGTGGACAGACTTTTGTGTAATTAAATCTGAGAATGCTGAAAAGTGTCGCTCATTTAGCTGCCTGATGAACTTGGCACTGAGTCAGTTTCTACATAGTGTTTTTGCTACATTTAATTACTTATAATCATTTGACACAATATAGACTGTGTATCTCTCACAAACATTTGGATGCTGTTTCATGTCCCGATTCCACTACAAGCAAACAACACAGGTCACCTTGTTTTTCAGAGTGGCTTGAAATAACAGGAGCTTTTGGTAGAAACCCAAATAGGCTATCACATGTTTTCTCTCTATTTTGCTTTGATAGGAAATGGTGCAACACCCTTCTATGCTCCCGTTATTTGAATCCCTGATATTTGTTTTTGGCTGCGAGAGCTTTGAAGATAGGCCAGCAGTGTAAAACCCTTCCAGAGAAAGATAAAGAAACCCCTTGAAAAAATTCCACAGGGATATCGAGTGTGGTCCTTGACCATGGAATATTCTTCCACTGGCTTCTTAGTCAGTCTGCATTTAGATGAAAACACAGCATTCACTAACAATGCATCTGATGTCTTATTCAAATAAAAAAAGATACGCTGGCTCGAACCCTTATTCACCATCATTCTTTAAGGTGAACTTGTACAGGCTGAGATTGGATTCAGTTTTTATAGGCGGACTCTGTGGCGCTGAAGGAAAGCAACAGAGGCACATACAGGGTTCTTAATGGGGGAGTATGTTGCATTAATGTATAGTGAGCTAACCCAGTGGTGAGTATCAGGAGACCTCCTACCTGCATGGAGACAGAGCCAAAAACAGAGCCATGGACTCAAGGGGGGAATGGCTCTGAAGCCTGAGATTGATGATAGTTGGGGTCTGCGTGTGCATGAGTGTGCACAGAATCCAGCAACTTATAGTATTCTTAGATACCTGTTTATGTGTGTTAGGTGAGTATGTTTACAGGAAACGTGAATCAGGGATGTGGTAAATGTGTATTCCTATGTGAGTTTATCTGTGAATCTGTGTGTGTGTGTGTGTGTGTGTGTGTGTTCAACACATCTGTATATAAATGTGCGCTCCATTCCCATGATCCTACGCCTCCTTTCGGTTTTTTTGTCATTTAATTTCCCCTTGCTCGTTACCTCGGGATCCCAACTGATTCCCCCTGGTTCCAGAGCTGGCCCCTGGCCTCAAGGTTCCCTAACTGAATCTTGTGTTGTTCAGTCTCTGAGCTGTCTAGGGGCCCGCCTGGTGTAACGTAAATAATTCATTGAATTCCTATGCTTTGGCAGAAAGGTGATAATGCCTTTTCTGGGTCTGTCTCATCCCCCCAGGAGCACTGCAGCCCAGCGCAGAGAGTATCAAGCAACGGCAGCATGCGAGGAAAGTTTGCATAACCTTTTGATAAGCACGTACAAATGTATGCGTGTTGATACCTGTGCATGCCTGTAGTCCACACATTCTCTATTATGATTATGGTGGTAGAAATGTGATCTTGGCAGCATAAGCAATATATTAATGATAAAGAAAAACATGGGAGCAGAGGTGCTCATTTCAATCATAGAAAAAAGAAGATCAATTATATGACAAATTATATGACTGAATGTATATGCAGATAATAGAATACCATGAGTGAAAAAAAAATGCTCAAGCTAATGTAGCAGAACCAGAGTTATCATACATATAAATAGCTCTATTTGGAAATAATAAATCATTTTCGACTACTGCGGTGTTTTTGTAAGTAAGCGCTGTGACTACTCTTTTGAAGTGATTTTGGAGAGGGGAATTAAGTAGACACTTGTTGACTGACATGACACCATTGTATTCATATAATACTATCAATCCAGGCTAAAGTCAATGATATTAATAATGCATGCATGTTGCTGCCTCTAAATTTCAGGTTGTGTTTGGATAGCGGGGCCTGCCTCAAATGTTTGTTTGATAAATTGATCAACATTGAAAGTGATTGGTGGTTCGCTGTGCATGCAGAGCCTGCATGTCATGCACTAGCAACAAACTCTGTGTATCCAAGAACACTTTGAAATAAATTGCGTTATATTAGACACAGACTTCTGTTGTAGATTAGGGTTACGTTTCCAGGTTTGCGGCTCCAAACCATAACGTTAGCTGGGACAGACCCCTTGATTCTTAAGGCTAACTATATTAGCTTTAGCCTGGCTGGTAGCAGCTTTCTGGAAACTCTGCGGTGAAAAATGGCCGGGAGACTATTAACATTAATCAGGTGATTTATTTTGTCTTTGCAGCGAACACAGAACACTGACTACTGTAGGTTCACAACCCATGGAAAAGCCTGTGCATCACTGTGTCTGCGGCAGCTGCCACTTATGGTACTTTTCTACACACGGGAGAGCCTCGCTTCCCATAACAAACCCCGTCGGACTATTGTTGGGTCACATATAAATGTTGCCCAAATGGCCACCAGTCTTAAAGGGGAAGGGTCGGCTGGTAATAATCATGTAAACGGAGAGCAGTGAAAGATTACTTTTCTATCAAGCAGCAAAAAAGTTGTAGCGTTAACATTGCACGTCCTGCGATGTGACTATCGCACAATGCGCACATCGCGATGTAGACGATGAAATAAAATATTGTGCAGCTCTACCCACAATGCAACTTGACTGCCGACACTTCGATCTGAGATTTGGGTGTGTTATGCTAGTGGTGACTAATCCTAAGCCTTGAGCCGCTAGCCTCAAACATAGATGAGGAGCTGGCTAAAGAGGAACATGTATGTAAAACACAATATGCTGCACTTCATATTTCGCTAGAAATTAGCTGATAAAACTAATGCCAATCAATTAGCTTTATCTGAAAATAGTTGTCTATAGTAGCATTTCTTTGCAATTGTATTTACAGCTTAAAGCTGCAAATGTTTAGTGGCAGTCTGTCTTCAAGGCCTCTGTAGCCCAGGTAAGTGTTTGTGTGTGTATAACAGATAAGCTTTCCCTCTATTACCAACACTTGATGGAATACCATCTTGCCTCTCTATTTCAGTTTTTAGTCAATGTCCTTGTGGGATCCCAGTTGGATCAAGAAGTCAGAGGCTTGAATAAATTGGCCTGTAACTGCAGATGGAACTAATTCAGTGGATTTCTCTGTAGCTGAGAGATGCACATCTCTGTGGAACAATGACACAAATGTATAACGTCTGCAAAATGATACCTGTTTAAAGGTCACGTAAATTCGACAGAGAAAGTAGTCACCTACTTTGCTGACTTCACATCCTATTTTGATGATTTGCCACAGAGTGCACACAGGATTGCAATATAATCATGTTGAAAGAAAAAATGTCAATGTGGAACAAAATATACTGTGTGTTGTATGTATTCCTCTCACTGCTAACTCCAAAAACGAAACCTAGCAGTCTGCACGTTTTTTCTGCAAACCCAAAGGCGCTGATTGGCTGATCCCTGCCACCCCGAACATGAATGACCAAGTCCGTAATCACACAAATGATGAGGCTTTTGTCTCCCTCGCACATAAACACACAGCCGTCTCTTTCAACAGCATTGCAAACACCACAGCAGCTTCGTTGAATTGACAGCAAAGCTTCAGTCAACCGATTGGTAACGTTAGAACCGGGCCATCGGCCATTTAGATCGATCCAGGGGTCCGTGTATTGATAACCTGCCAAAATTAAGACATTTTTAATTTTGTATGTCTGCTACAGGGCTGATTATCAGATCTACTGTACAAAGCAGAACACGCTTCCTCTGTTCTTGTCTCTGCTTAGATGAGAATTCCTGCGCACGCATACACACGCACGCACGCACACACGCACACACACACACACACACGCAGACTGTCTTTATCAGTAGCGTCTGATAAATGAAGTACAGCATCAAAGATGACAGAAGGATCAATCCCAGCTAGGCTTTTTTGCATTTTAACCTAATCAATGTATTTCCAGTGTTTGATCCTGATGGCTTTATGGTTTCTTTTCCAATCAGATATGAAGCTCAGCAGGGAGCCTGTGTTAATAGAGCAAGAGAAAGAGATGGCGAGGGAAGAGGAGAGATAGAGACAAAGATTGGTGTTGATATGAAAGGAACAAGATGCGAGTCAACCCAAATAGCACAGATCAATCACCTCCAAGAGTTACGCACGCTGAGAACATGGCAGTGTGTTTGCTTGTGCCCCGTTCTTGCTTAACCAAGGTTCGATAGGCACAAGAAAGCTCAGTCACTACTTGTCTCTTCTTCATTTTCCCTCCTGTACACTCCCTAATCCTCTCTTTGCAAATTTAGCCTGCAGTATTTTCATTAGTTATTAAAAGCTGTCAAGCCGAGGTCAGCCTTCACTCCATCATCCCTAGGAGTTCCCACATTGGGTGCAGTCCTGAGGATGGGTAAGCATAACACACACACCATCTATTAAGTGCAAAGTATGTGGGGGAATTCTGCAGAATATTCACTCAGTCTCACTCGGTGCCTTTTTATAAATTATCATATTACTAAAGAGGCACATTTGCTATGTATGGTTTGTTGCCTGGGAGTTCGTTCTAATAGCCTTCTATAAAGCAGGAGGGGGGGCTTTGAACTCTGATGCATGCTGGCCAGAGCCCACTGTCAGCGGTCGGCCCGGCCATCATTTATCAGATTTTTTAAGAGCTCTCCAGATGGGGAATATTAACAAGCATATTTGGCGGAGCTACAGTCTATAAGAATCTTAGCGCCGGACTTTGGTCACAGTATACAGAGAAGCATGAGGTGGGGTAGAGGTGGGGAAGGGGGTTGAGTCGGGGATTGGTATTCAAGATCTTGAGTGGATACGTGGAGAAAATATCCACACAATATGCCTTAGTCAATTACGTGTGCCATGTCGCAGTGCTGCATTCATACATCATCTGAGTGGGTTTAAATCCAAAAAACTGACTGTTGCCAAAGTGATGACATTTTCAAGCAGCCGAAAATGAATTCCCACTTACAATGTTCCCCAAAATAAATCCTCTGCATTGTCAGGCTATAAAGCCAACGGCATTAATGTATTATTCTAACAGATGCATGATTTGATTGTGTTGTTTTTCACGATCGCTATTTTTATCGAGTGCTACAGTGTATAATACCATGTAGAACAATAACACCACTCTCAAAACATAGTTTTATGGCTAAATACTAATGTGAGGTAACCGGCACCTTCAAAGATTTTACTCTATTAACACATGGTACTTGTCAGGGACCAAGCAGTTAGGCAAGAGGAGTCACAAGAAGATTTAAAAAAAGGGGTTTTTATTTTACCCACAAAAACATTACAACAAAATAGAAATAAAGTTTGGGCCCTTAAAAGAGGTCAAATAAACAAACCGAACTTAAGCTCTGAACATAACTAACTCAAAAATACAACTGACCAGTCATAAGAGAAACAAAGGGGACTAATATACTGGCTGATCAGACCAGGTTTGACACACAGGGGAATACTAACAATAACACTAAACACTTACTCCAAAAGAAATGTAATCTTAATTAACATTAACTGAATAAATGTTCTAAATATAATACAAATCAAAACTCAAATATCTTGGGAAAAAATAAAGCTACCACCCCCAGACATAACAAGTAGCGGTAGAGTCCAATTTATATATAAATAAAGCTATATAAGCCCCTATAAAGCTGCTGTTGTTCCAGACGCCACCCCTTTGTCCCAGCAGCCTTCATGCCTCACTCCAGGGTGTGGAATCTGCAACACTGGTAAGCTCAAAAGAAAACCATTATAGCAAAAAGACAATCCAAAACTAATAAAGTATATATGTAAACCAAATCCAGTGTCCCGTACGTTATTTAAAACTAAATAAATGTTTACAACAAAATATATAATGTGTCTGAAAAGGTATAGAAACCAATCTTAAGGAAAACAGCATGAACTAAGATAAATGTGAGTGTATGAGGTTGCCGCCTTTAAGATGGCTGTGTGGCCACGGCTGTGGCCATCACAGTACTGTTTGTGCATGTTTCTACCAGAATGATATCAAAAATATAGAAAAAGTGACAGCCTTACTCATAAAGTGATTGATAGCTTGAGGACTTTCTAACCAGTGTTGTCTGCTAGTAATGACAGTCCCCAGTGTAAGATTTCTTTTATGGGCCATTATGGGCCATCTTTGAGACACACACGATCATGCACAATATTGCGCATATATATATATATATATATATGTATGTATTTTTAAGTATTTAAATGACTTGGTTATTTTCTACTGTTAATTCTTTTACCCAGTAAGTCAGATTTGTTTATTGTTTAACTAAATAATACATAGTCCATTTTGTATATCTTGCCTCACGTTGTAGGCTATTTGATGTTTTGTCTTTTCTTCTTGTTAAAAAACATTAAAAACTGATTACTGATTACTCATTACAAAAAATGCTATTTCTCATGCAAAACGACATTATACTATAAGATAAACTACTATAATACTGTTGTGTTTAAATATTATGTGAGGCTATAGGAGTTCAGGACTTATATCAACATGAGTGTATAGCTGTGATCAAGGTTGAAACCACACTAGAGTATTTGAATGTAGTGAATTCAAGAAATTGGTCCAGAAATAAACAAATAAGATGAGAAAACAAAGGCACAAATAAGGATTATCATTATACAGTTGTAGAAAATAAGGATTTGTGGTTAGATTTCAATGTGCAGCACCTCAACATGTTTTTCTCCTTATACACTGTCATTTTTAAATTGGTGTGCACAGTCCTGTTCAGGTGTCGGGCCCAGTGTCATTGAACACGGATGTTTGGCAAGCTGAAGTCGACTTGGACAACAATAGGCTCAGCTCAAATTAAAAAGAGAACACTATTGAGGCCAAGTGTTACGGCCGCTGTGGCTCCCACAACTGTAGGAATCTGTTCTGGATTTATTAGTTTCAATTTCACACCTCTTCTCTTTTAATGCCCGCTGTTTCGCTCCGCTCCTCCTCTCCTGTGCTGCGCGTTCCTCTCGGCTTCTCTCCTCTCCAACCTGCTGCTGAGCTCCTTCTAAGCGCTTCTCCTCATATTCCTGCTGCTTTTTACCTAATTTTCTCATCCTCAACTGCTATCCTAACAGTTATCCCTCTCCTCCAAGCTGATTTTTCTGTTTCTCTTCATCTTAAAGTACCATCCTTGATTTGTATTGCACCAATGCACAGAGAGCTGCAAAACGACTGTACCACAACAACTTTAGTTAAGGTTAGGGAGTGTATGAAAACGATTAGAGGGGGAGGTGGACGGTTATGTATTTTTTTCTTTTAGATGAAAGGAGGTCTGATTTTTTTTGGGACACCCTTTAAGCTTTTTCTCATCCCATATTTATATTTTATTTCCACCTTACATTGTCATAATGATTATATAAAAAATTAAATTTTCACAGCCTTGTGTCTACATCTGGGATTTTCTTTTGTTATCAGAGTAGATGACAAATGTATTTATTGTTAGCATAAGGTTTTGGTCATGGTTAAACAAAAAGAAAAGTATTTGCTGCAAATGAAAATTTCACTCACAATTCCAAACGTTCTCATATATTAGGATCTGAATCTGGGTCATCCAAATGAATACAAATGAATCCAGCCCCATTTACTCTCCACTTCATTATTTCAATGTCAAACTACCACCTGTTTCAGCCATGTGACTCCACCTTCTGTCTCATTTTAACACACATAATCTGTGCACTTTTCATTTTTTTTTTTCCTAACTATAATTAAGAATTTCGGAACTGTATTTTCTCCTGTTGCAGTTGCGCCCTCCCTTTCTCCTCCATGTCTCCTCTCATCGCTGGGGCTTTTACTCGCCCTTCCTCCGTGGCGTTTCTGTCGCCCCACCGCAGAGACACAGTGACCCGCAGGCGGTGAATTTAAACGAGGCTGAGAGCTGGGCAGGCGTGGGCCGCACCCGGCCATATGGCTCGGTCTCTGATAGAGGGATGAGGGGGGGTAGGAAGGAAACACGGTGGAAGGGGACAAGGATGAAGGGGTAGGACAGAGCAAGGAAGAGGAGGAGGAAGGCTTACTTGGCAGAATTAAAAAGAACAAAAATGGGGGTAACAACTGAGAACAGAGCAACTCAAGTAGCTGGAAAAAAAATGTGAGTAAATGTGGCGCTCACCTGGAAGAGGGAAGAGGAGGAACACGGAGGTGCAGGGCGAGGAGCAAATTACCTGGCATTAATCTGGAGGTAACAGCAAGGAGGATGCAGTGAGGAGGAGGAAGAGGGGAGGGGTGGTCGCAGGTGCGGAAAAGGCACTGGCTCACCTGGCAGAAGAGTGGTGCTCAAAAGAACAAGGCAAAGGAGAAAGAGTAGCGAAGGATCGATGCCAGCTCAAGTGGCAAAAAAAAATAGGGCAAATACTACAGTTACTAAGTCTTGTTTTGAGTATCGATACTAGCACCAAAAGGATTTATACCCAGATGGAAAATGGATCCATCTAATTTCAATACCAGAGAGGAAAGGATACATATAGCACAGAGGGCCAGATGGAAGGAGAGAGGGAGGGAGGGAAGGAGAGACAGCAGAATATACTAGAGGACAGGAGGGAGGGCGAGAGACAAGACATACTGGTCTGGTGCATAGCTGGCTGTGGCTGGGTCTCGGGCTAGTCTCTGCGGGCCCAAGGGTGCAGACGGACAAAGGGAGGGAGACGGGGAAGCAGAGATCAATTCTGTCAGAACTGGGTTCATACCCCCGGGGCCACAGAACTGGGCTGGCCCAGGGAGAGAGACAGAGGAAAGCAGGGGGAGAGCGGTGGTGCTATTTTTATCATTTTATACTAGACTTAAATGTTACACAGAAAGGGAAAGGAGATGTATGCAAGCACAAGACATATGCATGTGTGCACTTGCTTGAACATCTGTGCATGTGGAAGTACTGCATATGCATATTTGCGCTCATAAATCAGTCAATAAAGAGTTGTTGCCTCTAGAAGGACACACGCGGAGAGAGCTAAACATCCTTTTGTCATTGCAGGGGAGAGTCATATATCCGAGAGAGCAGCAGAAGCAAGGCAGAGACAAAGACGGAGAGAAAGAGTGAGGTAACCCTGCCTTGTCCCCAGCACCGAGGGAAATCTCCAACTCCAAGGTTAATTAAGCACTGGAAATGAGATCAAGAAGCTTTCCCTTTCCGACTCATTAACCAATCACAACGCGTCTTCAAAACAGTTCAGCACTCATCTCAGAGTGCAGAATAATTGTCTGTCAATGCAGATCAAAAATCAAACCACGCGATAGTCGAGGACTAGCTTCAGCAACAGCCAGAGGCGTGTTTGGGGATGTCCAAACAACAGCAACAAATGACTGTAGAGCATGCTTAAAATTGGTATTGTGAAAGTACTTCTTAGTGTGCGAGGGTACCATCTTTGAATCAAGTGGGATTATTTAACAATGCAGACACCAATTCTAATGTCACATTAAATCAGACTGTTAGTGAAATCCAAAGCACTAAGTTATTTTAATAAAAAGAAACACTGCCTGAAAGACTGCAAACCTTGTGAGAGCTGAGGTCTCATGGTGAGCTAAGGCTGCCCACTCTTTTTTGAAAAAGAGCCTTTTCAAATGCTCCTCCAGCGTAATCTTGGGGAAAAGAAAACACTTTAAAATCAGACATAGATTTTTTTTTTAACCCTGGTTTTGTCAAAACATGCATCATAAAAAACACCTTTCTTCTGTTGTTCTATAAGAGAGCCCAGCACACTATGTCACCACAGTAATTGAAGGCCCGTGTCAGCAGCTTTTGACCCCTTTTTGACAGTAGTTCTATCACAGCCACACAGCCTCAGGGCGAACAACAACATGAAGTGTGCTACTGACAAGGACACTGTACAAAATTATTTTATACAGGAGCAGAGATCAAGGCTTCATAGTATAAACATCACTGCAGTTTACAAGCGCGTTACATATGCTGAACATGGCCGACAAGAAAAAAAAAAAAGCCCAAAAAATAATCTTAAAAAAAAAAAAAAATAAGTGTTGTTGGAGGATAATCCAGGGTAAATCAAGTGTTTTGATGTAATCCCTTTAATCTTTTTTTTTTTTTTTTATATGCAAAGGTATTATTAAAATAGTAGCAGGTATATATTTGTTCTTTACATAACGTTGCAATAGAAGTATCCCTTCATTGATACCAACCACCATCATTTTTGTTCTAATGCAGTTGAATTGTCAATGTTCAGGTCTGTTTGGTCAAGTTTGTATTCATACTGCTACCACTTTGCCGAGGCTGGACGTTCTAACCATTTACCCGGCACCTTTAACTGTGTATACAATTTTACTTTTACACCAAGGGGAAAAAAGTTGCTTGGGAGCAGGTGAAGAGGGTTATGGGGCAAGGGACCCCCACATTGATCAGTACTTCTTATGAAGTCAATCAAATCAGTCGGGTGAAGTCCAGTGTAACATCAGCATCCCTGCCGCTGACGAGGCAGCAGAAGATATCACCGAACTGCAGAGCCAGGAGAGTGGTGAGAGCGGGCAGCCGAGGGAAGAGAGGATTGACGGGCTGAAACCCAAAGTGAATTGGCCTAGGGCTAGTGAGAAAGGCAGATGGGCAACTGTTAATTCAGATCTGAGAGGTGCACTTGAAGGCCTGAACGGGACAGTTGGGATGAAGTTAGAGAAGATGGGAGGTTTAATTTATGAACATGGCTCGGGAAGGTTTGGAGTTTGTGAGAGTAGGAAAGGTCGTTTTGGAGGTAGTAAAGTCAATGTGGCAACAGGAGATTAACAGTCATGTCCTAGAGTGAAGAGAGTGGCTACAGATAGTGAGAAACCACAAATCCAGGTTGGCAACTTTAAGGAAAGCAGAAATACGAAAAATGGATCAAGCTAGGGCAGCTTTTTACAAAGATCTGTATTCGTTTACCGATGCATTATTTAGTAGGGAGAAAGCTCAAGACAGGGCGTTAGGTTAACCTTTAGATATATCCCCCATTGAGGCAATAGACCACCCAATGGATGTTAAAGTTTGAAAGAGGTGGAAGTGTATTTTTTGTGGAGGCTTTTTAGGGTAGCACGAAGGAAGCAGCTTATTGGGTCTTGGAGCAAACAAGCATGATAAGACAACAAATTCAGTCAGCAAAGAGCAAAAGAAGAGACTCACAATTGTTTTTTTAAGATTATTTTTGGGCTTTTGTATGCAGTTTTATTAGACAGTACAAATAGACTGGATAGAGCAAGAGGACACACTGCTGCAAATGTGCAAAGGGCCGCAAATGGAGTTAAACCTGGGCCACTGCCAAGGACTCAGCCTACATGGGGAGCACGCTCTACCGGGTGAGCTAGAGGTTGCTCTGCATTAGGTATTCTTAGTTTTAGCAAATGCATTCGGTTGTGTTCTACATAGTCTAAGGTGGAAAGCATTAGAGAACCAGATGTAGTCATACTCTAAAGGCGTAAATGGATGACGTGCCAACCATTACTACCACTGCACCATGTACCAAAAGGCTTAACTTAAACTGGGCTATAGGATGGAAGTTAAGTCAGAGAAATCGTATTAAGTATTTCAATCGTAATGGGTGTTGCTTTCAAGTAAGCCATTTTATATAGATGAAGAGGCAATTCCAACAGTGTTAGAGATGAAAGTTAAATGTTTAGGTGGGTGGTATGATGCAGCTTTTAGTGATAAGGAGCAGATCCAGGGTTGAGACAGTACGGAGTGAATGGCATTAAGACTGTAGAGACGTAAGGCTTTCCAGGCACTGACAGTATGATGTACCTATTTAAAAAAAAGTCAGATAAAGAGAATGATTAGCTCTTACATTAGAATGTTGCCAGGGAACCCACATTGCCTCAGTGTGGCCTTGTATGGAAAAAGGGATTATGGAGCTCCCTATAACCAGTTTAAATGTGCATTAATAAGGCTGGAGAAGATGACGTCAGAGTCTAGGGATGTAGCGGTACGGAGCATAGCGCCAACAGTCTCAGCAGGAAGTGGAACCCCATGGGAGGCAGTTTTATAGGCTCAGGCAGCACTTAAACAGGGATGTTGAGGGCAAGTACAGCATGGATGTGGAAGGTTAAGACTAAGCATAGCCCAGCCTACATGGCGGCTCACACACACATTCATTTGGATATCTTGTTTTTTTATTTGGTATGACAGGGTCATAAGGGAGGGACATAATTCAGGAGTGGTTTCTAATACCAGAGGGGTTTCTAATTAGTGGCTATTGGTAATACTAGTGGTTAGTGATGAAGGCTGGACTACTGAGCAGGCCATGGCTTTAAGATCATACTGCCTATCAAGCCAGTTGGCCCAGCCTTGTCAAGCAGATACAATGTAGATACAAGGCTGGGTCAAGGCTCGAGAATCTGCTCGTTGCTTGGGTGAGAGTAGGACTTAAAGGCAGCTCAAAGGTAAGTGAGGTCAGGGTTATACAATGGTGTCACCTGTCATGGGGTCCCATAGATTTATGACAGCACAGTCAGATACCCAGTGAAGGGCCTAGTGATAGGGTCAAAAACAGTATTTAACATGAAGACTTGGCTTCCATAGGAATGCTCACCGAACTTTTAGTACACTTTAGTAATGTGTATTGATTACTTTAGCTAATTATTTAAACCATTTATACATAATGTTAGCTATGCATTTCAACCATGTATCCATTATTTTTAGCTATCTATTTCAACCATTTATACATTACTTTTAGCAAAGAACTCATTTTTGGAACACAACCGTACTTGCTGGGCTACTGCAGCATTTTGACTCCATCCACAAGTCAGTGTTTAGAAAAAAAAGCAATTTCTCTACTATCACACTGTCAGAAATTACAAGGAATGGCTTGGTAACTACTTGGCTAAGATACCCTGAGTTTTGAGCAAGAATAAACTAATTTTGTTTGCACTGTATAATACTTGAGAAAAAACTCCCTGTAGTATTAGTGTGACATGCAGAATAAATGGCAGAAGCGAGAATTTCACAATGACTTCGATTGTATAACCTTATTTAACAATGAGGTTTGCCATACTGTACATGATTTATAGATTCTAAATGTATGAGAATAGGGAGATGGAATGTGTTGCACTCTATATTGTTATTCAGACTAAAAAAGCTATGCATGAGTAAAACAGGATGTGTATTTAAATAAAAAGAGAAAAAACTGTGCAGTAAAAGGGCAAAAGATGGACTAGATAAATCCACTGTCGTCTCTCTCACACACCTCTCTGCTGTTGTTCATTTGTCTCAATTAGTGAGCATCCATTCAGGTTGTACAGTCTGTGAATTCATAGCCATCTATTTGCTTAAAATTTTCTATTTTTCCTCTTGCTGCCTCTTTCTTCATTTATTTGGTTTTAATTTTCAAGTTGAATGGCATTAATGTATTACATTGCCTGAACACAATTACTGAGATAATAGGCTAATATTATGTATCAAAGTCAAAACATTCTGATTTCAAAGAAATTTGCTGAGGGGGAACTATCACATATCACAGGGCTGTTGCTGAATGAATGTACCTTAGTACATGGCAGTCTGCCACACTCTGCAGCTAAAATAAGAATCACCTTAATCTTCAAGTACAATAACCGCAGGAATTTGACTTGGTGACATTGACGCAGAAACATATTGACACAATTCAATACAAATGGACTCGCATGGAAGCAGGGCACACATAAAGTGCAAAGAGTCTTTAATGTTCTACTGATATTTGCATTTCATTGTGAATTGTAACTGTGAAAATAATGTTAGAACTGAGCTGTATGCTGCACAGAATGACTGCAGCTGTGGCACAGGGAGTGACCATTAAATCAATAAACAAGTTACACTCCTGAATATTTTTTTTTTTATTTTTCAAAAAGATCTATCATGGGTTTGTTTTAAATTGTGTGCCTGAGCAATCATAGAAAAATGTTCTGCTGCTTGTTCTCTCTCTCTTCTTCTTTTTTTTCCTCAGTAATGAAAAACAGAAGCAGCAGCAGCTGGGTGGTCAACTGTTGTCCTTCACATCCCAGTGACCAGCTCACACTGATCACTGTGCATTACTTTATCAAGGCTTGACGCAAGCACATACATATGCACGCAAACTGTAACCTCACATATACAGGGAGTAGACAAAAAACAAACACGTGTGCAATATAACAGCCCTACATACATTACAAAAATATAACACCATATGCGTCACAAAGGCTGAATTTGCGGCATTGCCTTATTTTTAACAGATGTTGTTTCCATCCTCTGTGCATAACAGATGCAATACCTTCACAAGTCTGGTATACTTGCCTTGCCCTCTCCTCAATATCCAACCCTATATACAGTACCTTTCCACAGCAGACATTTTAACCAGTCCAAGTAGGAAAAGCCCAGGTGTAATTGATAACATGAATGATGGGTGTTTTCTATTACATTGAGCCAGATCCAGGATTTGGTATTGTACATTCTACCTCACTGGAGAGGACTTACATTCATCAGGTGGCCAGAAATACAACTCCAAATTAATGCTAATGTTGCTCCTTTGTTGCTACGTAGATGTGTAAATAAGCAACTGTTTGTTAACAACTCTGCCAAAACAACTTTTTAAAGTGATAATATGTCAATGTTGTGTTTACAGCTTGCTTCCGCTGCCCCCAAGTGGCCAGAAAAAAACTGTTATTGCAGGTTTAAGATAAGGAAGATATTATGGTTGTGACAAATGCACCATGGTTAAGGTATGGTATAGGCAACTAAACCATTTGGTTAGGGTTTGGGTATTGTTAGGTGATCAATCCTCCACTACAGACTTAATTCTGAGTGATACTGGGCTACAATGTAAGACAGAAAGATACAATGTGCAGAGAACTCAGGATACCGCTTTTCTAAATTAATGTTTGTGTATGTGTTGGACCTTCTTTATAAATACACCAATCTAATCAGTCAGAATCAAGAGGTATGCCAGCCAAAGGGGAGAACTCCTCTACTCTAAAACTCTAATCTATGTTAATCTATACGCGTTGAATTTACCCTTTTCACCTATATACAACTTTGGTGTCAGCCACTGACACTTATCCGCCTACAAACAGCAATAAATCAAAACACAAAAATATCAGATTGAAATACAAACTGTTTCATTAAAAGCCGTGGATACTCATGGCTAGTGGCCGTTTAGCTCAGCTGGTAGAGTGGGTGCACATATAGAGAGGGTTTATTCCTCAACACAGAGGGTCCAGGGTTCAAGTCCAACCTGTGGTGGTTTTCCCGCATGTCTTCCCCTCTCTCTCTCTCTCCCCTTTCATATTTAGGCTTTCCTATCCAATAAAGGCAGAAATGCCACACCCCCCCAAAAATAAAAATAAAAAAGCTATGGATGCTAATTTGAAGGATAAGTGCACTTGCCAACAGTCGACTCTTTTTCTTCTATTGTCAATTGAACGACAGAATAGCTGAACAATTGACTTGCTTTGTGCCACATAATATCTGAGCATAAATATTCAAAGATTTGCAATCCAATTCATCAACGCTATTTGGAAAGATCAATGTGTGACTTTGCCCAGTGTAACTGATTTCAACAGGTGTCACCGCATTTCATTTTTCTGGCCATGATATAATTGTAAATGAGATGAACATAATTGTCCCCTCCAGGCCCACAGCAAAATTGAATGTCTATATTAATGCCCTATGGCATTAATACGCAAATTATTCACAATCCTCTCACTGCAATATTTTCCCCCTGACACACCATTGTAGTCCCTCCAGCAAAGACCATTTTATTGTTTGTGTGTGTATAAAGTGTGATATTGGTCATTAATATTTCATGCTCTCTGTCTGGGTGGTTCCCTACATACACTGTGTATGTTTGTGTGTGTCTTAATACATGAGTGGAGGGACTGTGTTTGTGGTGTAAAGTTGATGTCTTGGTTGGTTGTCACACAATTTAAGTTCCAACCTGACCTTTCATGTCCCCATTGGATGAAGCCCTCCAGGGATTAACCAATCACATAGCCCCGCTGAGCGGAAATTAAATCAGCCTCCCTGAGCTGCCAAGTGTCTCATTCTCTCCCTGTTTAGATATATGGTCTCTCTCCTCGCATGTTCACTCTTTCTCTATCTTTCTGAAATCATAACGTGTTTCCATTCACCTGCTTTTATTTACAGTTTCAATTTGCATGACAAGGCAAGACCTGATGGGAAACGCCTGGAAAAGTCATTAAAGCTTCTGCTCCAGTGAACAGACTATACTAAAATAGTGGAAGATGAAAACATCTGATCTGTGTGTAGCTAAGAGGAAACTGTAACATTCCTCAAATACACGAAACAAAAATGCCACATTTCCATTATGTTTTCTACATTGGTTTCCATCGTTTGAGGTTTGACTGGTGCTCGTTTAATTACGTCATCTTATTGTGCCCTGCAATATTTTAATGGCACCAACTGGAGAATTAGAGCCACCAACTGTTTATGTGGAAGCGCCCAACTTCTTATATTCGCATAACAGTAGTGTGTATTAATTTACTTTTGCAGATTTTCTAGAAATTCAGTAAAAATGTGTTCGACATTTGGATGGAAAGCTGACTATAGAGCTATGGTAGAACCAAAAGCGAATAGGGCAGGGCGTCACATCTTAACACATTTTAAGTTCTGACCAGAATGTGTTTGACGCATTGAGTATTAAAAAGTGTTACTTCATTTGGTTTCCAGTGCTTGGGATACTTTCTGATCTAAATTAGGAAACTATCCTGACTGTAGGCTATATTTTATACAGGCACAGTTCTTTATTTAACACTGACGTGTCTAACAGTTTGGCAGTATTTTACAATTTCTACAAATGCCTGCAAACACAAGGTGCTTTGATGCAGTGATCTTTATTTTTTGCAATAAGCACTGAAACTAAGGTAATATGAGGTGGCTGAGCATGTGATTTAGTGTTTTGCATATAAGGCATAGATGCCTGCTGGTACATGATGATGAAATCAATACAGGTGCACTCTTCCAGGAAATAACTAAGTAAAAGCAGAAATTGCAATGGTACACTTTTTGGATTTGTTGTTAAAAAGGTACACAAGATAAAGCAGCCACCTCTCCTCCGGCTCATTTTGTTACTGCTTCTCTTCCTCTCCCGTCCTCCCAGTTCTAATCCCTGTTATCTGTTTGATTGAACCAAACCCTTTAATCACATAGCTATCTCGAGGATGGAAATGGCAGTGGCTAGATAATTAGCTGCTAGATAATGGATGCCTTTTTTTTTCCAACAGCCATCCTCTTCTCCCTCGTTCACTGGTCATTCCTGGAACAAGTTTATAGTTAATTGACTATTCATCAAGAGCCATCTGATGCTTGCCGAGAGTTGCTTTCGCCAACATTCTCCACTTTTACCTCCCTGCATACAGATACACAATCACACCAAAGTGGGAATGAGCAAGCACGCTCAGTCAGTATTAAACACACACACACACACAAACGCACACATACATGATTGTGCACACAAGTACAAACACAGAAACTGACATGCATGTCCATTAGCATAAGCATTTCCCTATGGGCCAGCTCATTTATATTCATACTGAAGTTAGCTACTTATTTAGTCAGTTTAGAAGTTGATTATATGGTAAACAATGTGAAATGAATCAAAAACAAAGTGCTGCTACATGGCACGTGTCAAGGTGTGTGACCTTTGACAAATATACAAAGCACTGATTGAGCGACCTTTATCAAAGTAAACACAAAGTAAACTCAAAATATATTGTAAAGCTATAATGTGTAGGTTTGTGTACTTGCCTTTTGCATATAAGCAATGGTAGAGTGGCAGAACATTAGGAGTTGACTTAACCTAACTTTATTTTGTAAAGCACTTTGTAGACTAAGCTTAATAGAAGTACTACATTAAGAGTACATTCTTTTAAAGTTTCTTTTGGTTGTTTGTTAGTTATATGTTGCTCTTTTATGCTGGTTTGGCTGTTTTTGTTTGGGTTTTATGGTTATTTTTGTGGTTGGTTTTCAGTTGGTGTCGTGTGGGTATGATTGCTTTTTTAGTTGGTTGGTTGAGGATACTGTTTAGGATATTTAACTCAACAAAAAAAACTTGATTCATTAATTCCAAGGTGGTCTTTCCTAAGTAGGAAAAGGGTAATGAGACAGATTTAAAATAGGTAAGAAATGTATTTATAGGTATTTGGTATATAACTGTCAGTGATCATCAAACCTTTCTGCCATGGCTCTTGTTCCGCTGCAATCCACTATATTTATATTTATATTTAGCAGAGTTTTGGTGTACCAATGCAGACTAAGAAAAAAAAAAAAACGAGTACTCAGCATGTCCCACCATCCTGGGAAAAAAGGTCACACATTTTGCTGCATGGCAGTATCTGTTGGGTCCTAGTACATGCACTTAGCACATTTGTGGAGGGATTCTGGAGTCTGTTTCATGGTTTTGCATTATGAATCAGTCAGATGGAGGTACAATTAATTATTTAGGGACATCCTATAAATTTAGTAAGGTAAAGGCCCCTAATCTGGGTCTGGCGATGCCACTGGGTTACAGGAGGGTTTTTTGTCATCATGGGGCCAAAGTATTGCACAGAGATCCTTTATCAAGAACCTGCAGTTTCTGCCATCAGGCAAACAGAATGACATTCACATTTTTTCCCACAATTAAAGTACAAGACTGGAAAGCTACAGGATAAATTGCCTCCTAATCGGGCAGGTGGGCTGCGTGGGCTCTGGGCGTCAGAAGGCTTTAGATCATTCAATTTATTACCAAGTTGATTTAATCAGCACTGGCCCCTGATTTGATGAATTGCTCTAATAAGCCGCTTGGTAAATTGTTAATCTTTGGGGGAAAGACATAGCATGCAAAAAGTGTTTTAATACTGCTAACACACATAAATACATGTGGGCATTAAATGTGAAAGCAGCATATGGAAATACAAAACGAAGAAACAAGTGTGATTTTGAAAGAGAGAAACGGTGTGAATATGTAAACGGGTGAAACAAAGAAGGGGGAATGTGAGAAGTGGACCTCCTGGCATTATAAAAAATCTGCAGTTTCTTTGGCAGAGTCGAAGACTTGAAAGTCTTGAGTTACAGTAATTGGTTAGTATCATATGAACATGCAAGTAAGGAAAGGATTGACGACCGTGTTTACCTGTTATGAGCCGTGTGTGATTGTGTCTTTACCTATTATAAGTATTCACATTTATTTTGAAAGTTGTTTTGAAAACCAAAAATAATATACAGTATATATATATATATATATATATATATATATATATATATATATATAGCGAAGATTTTTTACAAGTAAATGTTCCAATCAATGATCCAGGCAGAACATTCTCGTCTCCCTCCCTCATTTTACAGTCCAATGGTGGCTAGAACGGCTCCGGGTCAAACATCAATATGGAATGGATTAATCTGCGTTATTTTTTTTAACTCAGATTAATTAATCGAAATTAACGCGTTATTTTGACAGCCCTAATATATATATATACACCTGAACTTACCTGAAGCTGAAACTGTCAAACAAACAGAAAAAAAAAACTATATGAGTGCCTTGGTGTCATTTAAACTTCAGTGAGATTGCTGTGATCAAAAACATACCAGGACAGCAGCTCGTTAACTTCGCTCCATCATTCAATTTATTACCGCAGAACACAGCAAAGGACAGTATGTCCAAGGCATTATGCTCCCAATACTCTTTCTTTCATGCCTAATTTACACATACAGATGATTAATGAAACAGTAGTTGTTGTCACATGAGCTCATGTGTGTGTGTGTGTGTGTGTGTGCTCTGGCACTAAAACAACCCACAGACTGTGGTGAAAAGTCATGCAGAGAGAAAGTAGTGTGGGGTGGTGGAGGTCTGTCCCATCTGTCTCCCTCAAGAGTATAGCTCACACAGACAAGCACATAAATAAGTCATTTATTTGATGGGAAGCTTTGTTTTGGAGTTAGTACCTGTCTCTATCTATTATCTGATTTTTCTTTTAAGCCAAAATGTGTGACATGTTGACAAAATGTATTTTCTATTTGATCTATTTTTTTTGCAAATATAATTGGAGTCGCAGCCTTTATTTACAGTAATTAATTATGCATGTGCCTTTTCTGTTTGAAACAATGTATTCTGTCCAATGTTTGTTCACATGGGAACTGTTTAAAATTGCTATTTGTCCTAGCTCACCAGGCTGATGTGAGTCGTTGTGGGATTTTTGTTACTTTGAACTAAACGACATTGTGTGTGAGAGTGAGTATTTGTGTGTGTGTGTGTGTGTGTGTGTGTGTGTGTGTGTGTGTGTGTTTTTGTTTAACTAAAAACCAGGAATACAATATACTTGTGGGGTCCGGACAGCTTTGTGGGGCCAAAATGCTGGACCCCACAACTTTAAAGGGCTGTTTGAGGGTTAAGACTTGGTTTTAGGATTAGGGTTAGAATTAGGTTATGGTTAGGGTGAGGGTTAAGGTTAGGCATTTAGTTGTGATGGTTAAGATTAGGGTAAGGGGCTAGGGAATGCATTATGTCAATGATGCACTATGTGTGTGTGTGTGTGTGTGTGTGTGTGTGTGTGTATGCAAGCGGATTCTGGTGTGAAAGCAAAATTGAACAACCACAAGATTTTATGAGTTTGACATGTGGGAGATACAAAGTGACTGCCAATATGACACTGGTTACCATCATCTGGTAACTACCAGATCGAATGGTAATGCAGATTTTTGTGCCACTTAAATGGCTGCGCAGCCCTCTTGTGCTCCAAAACGGACGTTACAGGCAACAGAAGCATTACTGCAAGTGATGCTAGTTAAAAAAAAATCGGTTCAGGTACCGGCACTATTTTACAAGTAGTCTTGCTTTGCCAGACCTTCCTCCACAGTGCTGCGGAGGAGGGTCTGGTGAGTCCACACTAGGGTGACCAGATTTCCCGGAACTAAAACCGGGACACTTTATAGTGCTCGTGCACGCACACGCTTTTTTAACGTGAACATGTGCCAGCCCAGGTCAGATAGACACAGACAGATTAGACACAATTTTGCCAACAGCACACGTAGGCCTACTGCTCACAACACAGTGGGGTATCTCAGTTAATATTCATGAATTTCCTTGGTATGTAGCCTACATATCTAAGAAATAATATTAAAAGACATTGTGTGAGTTTCGTGTGGGACCAACTTTATTTTTCAGAATTAAAGCATTCTTTTGGAAAATGCACCCACTGAACTTATGAAAAGATATTTTTTATTGCATGGCACTAAACTAATTATTTGGAACTGCTGCCACAGGCTTGAACTAAAGTTATGGTAACACTTTACAGTAAGGGTACATGAATTATGAATTCATGCATGAATTAATTCATGATTTCTGCATTACTTCATTCCTTCATATCTTATGAATCATCAGGAATTGACATGAGTTCATAGCCTCTCATTCATGACCTCATGCATGAACAACACATCAACTAAAGCATCAGGTAAGGTGGCTACATTATTATGCACAAGTTGTGTTCAAACCAGAATTTGCGCAGTGATGACCACATTTTTTTTGCAGAAAAATAAATAATCAATAATCGCAATCAGCTTAATAAATCATAATTCATAATGATGTGCCCAGTACCTAATGCTTTAGTTGTGTTGTTCATGTATGAGGTCACGAATGACAGACTATGAACACGTCAATTCCTGATGATTCACACACAAATCATTAATTACATAATGCATAATAATACATAACCTACATCAATTAATTCATGCATGAATTCCTGATAATTCATGTACCCTTACCGTAAAGTGTTACCAATGTTATTCTAACCAACAACACACACACACACACACACACACACACACACACACAAATGTAATCTC
Organism: Sander vitreus; assembly: GCF_031162955.1. Lineage (NCBI taxonomy): Eukaryota > Metazoa > Chordata > Actinopteri > Perciformes > Percidae > Sander > Sander vitreus. Next base: position 8,774,772 of record NC_135877.1, read on the forward strand.
ATTTGATAGAGCAGATAGCTTCCCTATTGGAAACATTCATTCCGTATATTTGTTCGAGGAGTGAATTTGCTCAAGAATCAATGTGTTGGCTGAAAGCCTACTGTGAAATTGCGCACAGGTGTCAGCAAAATTGGCCCGTGTGACGAGTAGTGTCTTTAAGGTGGGAATGGTCATGTGGTTCCTCTCGTCAGTCCATGTGTTGTTCATGAGCGAAAAGATCCGCTCAACGGGAGCATTTGCGCCCGGTAGACACATGGCAAACTGACAAAGGAGACCTACATTTTTGAACGGAATCTCCCTGCTTTTGAAATGCGCCCACATTTCCACCCAGCGCTCGTCCGCTGACTTTCCAGCGGACCTGGAGGGAGTGGTTAAAACGAGACAGATAAGAAGAAGCATTGCAACAATGTTTACAAATATACATTGTAACGCTGGCTGCACAGATTGTGCAGACGCAGACCGCTACGATTGACTGACACACACACATTGTTAAAATCATACGCTGGACGCTTTATTAGTCTTTCTTCATGGGTTTAGTTAATGCTCGGGCTATAATAAGACCACGTCGGCTATGTAATCGCTGACAACTGGGACAATTTCATAGTGGTGGGTTAAACCGGGACATTTTAGCATCCCGACAGGCTTTTGTCGGGACTCGGAAGACACAACTCATAATCGGGACTGTTCCGGTCAAACCGGGACATCTGGTCACCCAAGTCCATCCAGCATTCAGGGATGGGAGAAAAACGTGTTCTGGTTTATTGGCCTTTCTTTAAACCAGTGTTGGTCATCTTACTTTAAAAAAGTAATTAGTTACAGTTACAAATTACTTCTCCCAAAAAGTAATTGAGTTAGTAACTCAGTTACCACATTGTAAAAGTAATTAGTTACTCAGCAAAGTAACTGCGAATGACTGAAATCAGGCGGAATTTCCGTTGGCAACAGAGCAATCCCGGAAGTGGAACGTTGTGTACTATTTTAGAAGTAGCGTTTTAGCACTGGTATGGGAAAAAAAACACAAACGATACCCAACCCTACAAAGGACAAAGGGGACTTACTCACAGCTGCAAAAAAGATGGTGGTGAGACAGCTCCAAGACCTTGGAAAGCAAACAAAAAAATAAACAAATATAATAAAGTGAATCGCATTATATTTTTTTGGAAGAAAGACACATTTAGCTTGTTCTTGAGTTGAATTGAAATTTGGTTTGACTGTTGTCTGTTGGCATACGTATTACATTATTACAATACAATGTAGTGACGACAAAAGGACATCGATTCATTTTATAGAAATGGCAAAAACAGTATACTATGACAATTAGCAGCATTACTAGAATTAATTAAGTAAACACTGCATATATATGCATTATAAAATAAAACAAAAAGGCGACAAGTCTGCAGCTATGATTTTAATTGGGCTTCTACATAAATAGTACAGCCTTGTTCATAAAATGCTGGAAAATACACCGCAGTCTCAGCCAATATTTCACAGCGCAATGCACATGTCCCTTCATGCTTGTGATTGCTGCTGGGTTTCGTTGCATCTTTAGACTGTGTAATTTTATCACCGTAGAAACAAATGTGCCGAGGCTTCAATTGTATTTGAAACTGACTGTTTAAAATACCATGTAAAGACAACTGATGTAAACAGCATTTTACATGTATAGTCTTCTAGCGACGAGATAAGAAATAAGATACAACTGAACAATTATAATGACTGTGATAACTGGGTGAATACACAAGCTGTACCAACGCATGGTGAAGATAATATGCTCCGTGTAACAGATTCTGTCTTTGTTCTTCAATGAAAAAAAAAATATTACATTCACTATCATTGAGTCTCATTGATAATCTTAACGCAGCTTTCTTTGTGTTTAAAGTGCTCATATTATGCTCATTTTCAGGTTCATAATTGTATTTTAAGGTTGTACCAGAATAGGTTTACATGGTTTCATTTTCAAAAAACACCATATTTTTGTTGCACTGCACAGCTCTCTCTCACTGCTGCAGATCCTCTCTTCAGCTGGTCTCTGTTTTAGCTACAGAGTGAGACCTTTTTTCTTCTTCTGTACTATCTTTGATTGCACTCGCACATGCGCAGTAGCTCAGATGTAGATCATGTCAGCTAGCTAGCTCCATAGACAGTAAAAGAAAGGCTGTTTCTCCAACTTCGGTCAGTTACAAGGCAGGATTAGCTGGGAGACTTCTAAATGAGGGCGCACATGTAAGTAGTTCTTTTGTAGATTATGGTGAACTTGTGTGTGTTGTAGCAGTGCTTTGCTATTGAGAACGAGGTAGCATGCTAACGCTACGAGCTAACGGTTGCGGTTAGCCAGCTCGTTTCGGCTTGTGACGACACAAGCTGTGCCGATTTTGAACAGCCCACCCGGAGACTGAAGGCAAGACACATTCACAAACCGTATCTCATTCAAAACAGCATGGATGGATTTTTTTCAAAGTTTGTATGCGTGTGGAAGCACCAGAGACACAAAATAACTCCCCAAATCCCAGAAAAAAGTGTTTTTTTCATAATATGGGCACTTTAAGATAAACTCCAGTGTGCAGAAATGAGCACCAACCAGAACCTCTGAGCAACGTTACACGCTAAACATGGCGGATCGTGCGACAAGGCAGGCCTGCTTGGTTCATTAGGGGAGTGATTGTAAAGATTTACAAAGAATACGTTTACTGCATTTTCTCTCTAACTGGGATGTTTTGGGACCGATTGGTGGGAATTTGCTATGGACAAAAAACACACGGCGATACACTGGTAAGAGCAAATTCCGTTTAACCATGTACCCAGCTAATTTATATAGCACACGTTACTGTATTGTGTGAACAGATAACTTCATTTAATAATAGCGGTGTCCCCGACAAAGAATGTTCATAGTCAAATCAGAATTGTCAAGTGTTGCCTATCGCTGACTGATCGTAGAATCATGTTGGTGCGGTCACGGATCATGGAAAGTGAAATTTGAATCTGTCATGAGGCAGATTTATTAAAAGCTTCAAAGATTTTCGAGGAAACGAAACCGATATAGATCGTTGCAAGGAAAAGTTGCAGCAGTCTGGACCGGCCCAGAGGCTCAACGAGCGCCCGCAAGCACAGCAAATGGTCGAGCGACTGAAGAGAGTGAGCGTCGTTAAAACAAAGCAGTGAATCAGAGAAATAAAACGTTATCGCCGTTTAACATTATCCACATTCATATGTAGACCCAACAAACGATATCCAGCTACAAACAAAGCCTGAAAGTCGGAAGTCAGGACGGAAGTACAAAGAGTCGTTGTGCTATGAGGATAATAGATAGTCTCATCTCGTCGCATTGGTGTAAATTGGCAGGTTTCAGAACGTTGCAGACCGGCACTTTGGACGGGCTTTGGTCTGAACTGGACTTCACAGCGCAGCGAAGATTCGGGAAACTATTCGGGGTCACCCCTTTTTAATATTGTATATGGCATTTTGTTATGCGGGGTGCAAATGTTCCACCTTAAAAAATTCCTTCCAGAGACCATTTTGCAGAGCCATACTTGCTGCATCGGGAGCTTAGCGCCTACCAAGACGATTGTGATTGGTTTAAAGAAATGCAAACAATCCCTGACCATTTTTCTCCTATCCAGGAGATACACTCCACACTGTACTCCTGGATAGCTCCTGTTGACTAGTGAGTACTTTACTGCTTGCTAAAACATACTGGGCAGGGTTACACCGGACAGGGTGCATGCCGCTAACACCAAAAACATGCAATTCTCGCTAAATTAAAAAAAAATACAAAAATCTAAACAGTACAGTTTTTTTCCCTTTCTAACAAGCCATTTGTGTACAGACACCGATACAGCAACTACTTCATATGCACGTTAACCAGCCAACAGCCACAGCTGGCCTTGATTTTGCGAGGGAGGTTGCAGTGACAGGACATTTTATGTTTTTAAAGAGGGAGGGGGGCAGATTGTCCCAAAGGAAAACTCTGGATCAAACCCTGTGTGAGGCTTACAATGTAGTCAAAAGTCTATAAAAAATAAAGGGCTGATGTGCCGATTGTGACATCATAACCCTGTGGGATAAATAAGGCCTCCTGTGAATGTAAATGTGGATGTGGGACTTTGTCTCCTAGACATAAGGAGACAGCAACTTCCTGTTTTAGGTGCATGGAGCCAATGCACTGCAGTGATAATGTCACAAATGTCGCTGACCTTTCTTGCCTACCCAAACATCCACGCTCTCACATGTCCACAGGCCCGTGAGGAGGCGTGCAATCCCACCCCCACATGTACACATGTAAACTGATTCACATGGGAGCGCCTATCCTGCCGTTTCATTGTCTCGCCCTTTCTATGTGCCCTGAACTCTCCGTACCCTCTGAGAGACACTGCACACAGGTAGACACACACCTTCAGGTACATGAACACACTCCCACAGTGTGAAGTGACCTGAGTCACACAGGGAAGGCAGCAACGACATCAGAGGGTTGTGATGGGGGTTCTTGTCAGAGAGTCTGTTCTCACATCTGTCTCTGCTTTGACCTCTCCCTACGCTCTGAACTCTTTATTGGCCACACACACACACACACACACACAGACACACAAACACACACACACTTTGTCTTCTTTAGACAATTTCAAGAGCAATTAGTCGGACCACGACACCAGGGTTAGGCAGCATATCCGAGCGTGGCTCAGAACAAGAGGCGAAACGCTGCTAGCTAATGATGTGATGCAGGGGGAAGGGTTACCCATGACTTTGGTCAAGACTCGCCTAACATGCTTTCGCCCTTCTTTTATTCAAATGCAGGCTGAAGGTTTGTCTTAACAGTGGCTTTCCACCCGGTTTCACTCATTATACTGAAACACATTCTTAGAAAAGCTAATAAGACATATGTTGACATATGAAAACATCTTTATGAAAAAATTAACTTTACCTTCAGATCCCATGATATTAGTAACTGGTTTGAAGCAGCTAGTTCTGCCAACTAACGACGTCAATGGCTGGTAGTCACTGTCGACATCGCTGACACCAGGAATAGATAAAGTTCAGGTACATCATTATAAAATAGAAGCAGAGACATATGACAGCAAACCTGGAAATGAGACTTCCACCACATCTCTGTGCCTTAAAGGCAAATTGGTTGACAACAAAGCCAGGAATTCATTATCAATCAATCAATCAAGCTTTATTTGTCATTGAAAAAATTGTGTATTAAAATAATGAAATTCAGGGTGCCGCTCCAAATCAGTGCTTTTAAAAAGATAAATAATGAAATATGTAAAATATGTAGGGGCCAGACAAACAGACAAACCCCTGTATCTTGGGATACAGACAGTTGACTGACACCCTCCCATCCCTCCCTGACAATACACACCCTCCCTCACACATATGTGTAAAATAGCAACAGGCTTCAGCATAAAAAAAGTTCAGAGTTGCCAGGGGTAGTGTGGTTGGTCATGACAGGGGATAGTAGATGGGTTAAGGTGGGAAATGGCCATTGTTTTACATGGTTATTGTTTGTTCAGTGAACGTATGGCCCAGGGGAAAAAGCTGTTTGTTAATCTGGCGGTGCGTGCTTTCATTGACCTATAGCGCCTGCCAGAGGGAAGCAGGTTGAACAGGTGATGAGCAGGGTGGGCAGTGTCTTTGAGGATGGATTTAGTTCTGTTGAGGCAGCGGGAGTTGGCAAGCTCTTCCAGGGAGGGCAGAGGGCAGGCTATGGTCTTCTATTTATAATTCTGGTTTTAATGAAGATGACATGTACTGTAGGTTTTTTGCAATAAGAGATGTAGCCGTAGATGAATATTATACCTGCTCAGCCATGTCAAGGAATTGACTATTTATAGCAAATTGTTACACATATGAAGCTCAGCGTAAATTCTTTCAGGAGGACTTCTATAACTTCATCACCTCTCTCTCCTAAAACTGATCAGCTGTTTTGAGGCGTTTTCAGTTAAACCAATCAGAATCGGCCATGTATTTCACGAGCCAATCACAGCATGACATCCCTGCTTTAAATCTGTTCCCTCCTCTGCAACTGTCAGTTGTCATTTCAGGCAGAGAGTGCAACCATCCTCCTCCCCTTCCACCTCCAGTCAACGTCACCCACGGCACCCTGGGTCTCCCTCCTTCCTCCTCCCATCGACTCCTTCAATCCGGTCTTCGTGGGGATATGTCTTGGTTTCTCTACCCTTTAAAAAAAATATTTTATACGATGGAGTCTAATCTCCAAAGACTTTGTACTTTTCATATTTTGCATATGTAGCTTACAAATAAATCTTTGCATAATTGTAATGAAGTCTCTCCTGAATGACTTAGATTGGGCAGGCATGGTCCTGCTCTTTTAACAAGCTCTTAAAGAATCTGAGCATTAATGAGGATTTGGCTGGGGGAACCTTAATAAACACATAGAGGGTTTTTCAGAGCGCTTAGGTGCAAATGACGTCATATGCTCATTAGTGACATCATCGCACAATTATTTGAATAAAGTTTGGTCGGTTGCAGCGAGGGAGAATTCACTGAAGCAAAACTTGGGATGAGCAGCTTGTCACTAAAATGAGAATAGCTGGTCCACCTTAAAGCCAGCCCACCTTAAGTTAGTGAACCTGTGCTAAAGTAAGCCAGACAGTGTTGGCGACTTGGCGACTTTCTCGGTAGATTTAGCGACTTTTCAAGTCCTCTTAGCGACTTACTTCCTAAAAGCGAGTAGCGACAAATTTAGTGACCAAAAAGCAAAATATATTATATCGTAATCAATTCCCATGCATGCTGCTCAGAGTAATCACAGTCTACAGCTCTTCTGCCAATAGCACAGGGTCTCTCTATCCCTCTGCTCTTGCGCCTTGAGCAGCAGGCAGTCAGCCGACACAGCCACAAAGCTTTATGCATAATGATACGTGATGACGTCACCAATATGCAAATGAGAGAATGACGCCATCTGGTTTCAGCGACTTTTGGAGCTAGTGCTAGCTACTTTCATTGGAAAAGAGTTGGAAACACCGCGTCCAGATGCTCTCCACATTGTTTTTACGTTCATATGCTTAGTCGCTGCGCCTAAGCCGTATAATTGTGGGGAAAACCCTAGGACTGGGCAACGAGAACCGGTTCCAACTTGGAATCGTTTAAAAAATTATGATTCCAATGGAATTTTATTTGAATCGTTTGGAAAATTTGGTTTCGAATCCGATCATCGGTTCCAAATTTAACTAGCAAGTTTCAGTTTCCGTAGCGGCCACTGTACTTCCAGGCGCTTGTTGTGTTGCAGCCATGGAGCGCTCTATTGTGGCTTTATTTTACAATAAAAAAAAAAAAAAGCCTGGTAAAACTGTAAATCACCATTGAATCAAAATAAAATGTTCCTCTTATCTGTGAAATAAGCATGTGATCCGTTTCAACTCCACCTCTCGAATCGGAATCGAGAATCGATAAGAACCGCAATTGAAAGAAAGAATCGGATTTGGAATCAGAACTGTTAGAATCAAAACAATGCCCAACCCTAGAAAACCCTGACATACATGAACGTCAACATACCCAAATATTATATCTGCTTCGGTTTCACTCACCACTGAGTCTGACTTAATGTCCCGCCCTCAACACTATCTGACTATCTTTTACTGTGTATTATGTTGAAAGTTTCTAATTTATTAAATAATTGCTTAAAACATTTTAACAAAGTTTTGTGTTGGATTTTGTAACATTCCAAATTCGTAATTTTGACTTAAACATGTTCATTTTCACTGTACATGCATATTGGTTCCAAATATCGGTTATCGGTTTTATTAACTACTAATTAATAAAACCCTAGTTATAATGGCAACACTGTACACATGTATGTGATCGGATGGTACTAGTCAGCTGGTAGCCAAACTGCTGCCATTCAGCTGATGCAGGGGTGACATCAGCGTTTTACCTGAACACTAAGCTTCATATACAAAAGCAAGTATTCTCTAAGTATTTAAAACAGCAGAGTTTATGGCCCTGGGAGGAAGAGCCTGGGAGGGCTACAGCCCCCTCAGCACCCCCCCCCCCCCCTTCTTGCCATAGTGCAAGCTAGATATAAAAAAACAATTGTTTTTAAAATAATTCATTATCTTTAGTAAATAATCTAATACACATCTTACTTATCTAAAATATTAAACAAAACATCAATTATAAATCTAATGAGGTTATACATATAATTATGTTCTAAAATGATTGATGCTCCGCAGGAGACCAGGCGTGAAGGGATACACATGAGGGACCTAAAGCACAACACTTTCAACTATTTTATGTTTTATACACTTTTCTTTTTATTTGCAGTCTGGCAAAAGCAGCCATTGCTTATTTGGCAGCACCTGAGACATCCCACCAAGCTAAAAACATTGTATTAGAAATTTACATACTAATTGAAGCGGTATAAAAGGGTTGGCAGACACCTCAGCCCCTCAGTGGTGGATTGGAGATTAAGACCTCGGGAAGCGAGCCGTGGAAAGTCTGCTTTCCCTCTCCCTGATGTGTGCGAGTCCTCCTTCAGGTTGAACAGCAAGAGGGGTTACCACTTGTTGTGTCACACGACTCGCATAACGGCTACACGTGACAAAAAAATGTGGCACGAACAGGTCAACATGGCTCGCGTAATAACAAAGCGAAGAGGACAAAAAAAATAAAAAAAATAAAAAAAATAATGCACTCCGCTCGACATGTGGCGACTTAAGACGTGGCATCGACAGCGTGAACCCAGTGGAAGTTATGGGAGCGGCGGGCGGATCAGTGGCTTTCCCCCCGTGGCAGATTACACAGAATACACACAATGAGAGACAGGAATATGGCAGCGGCTCACTTTTTCTCCCCTAATTATCAGACGCCATATTGGCTCTCTTCAGGAAGAGAGGAGGTAATTTTGTTTCTGAGTCCTTTTGGGAAATTAATTCATTTTACTAAAGTGACTTGGTAATTACAGTGACATCGAGGTTAATTGCCAAATCTGTATTGCTTTGGTGCCGTCAACGTCAAAGAAATCTGTTCTCTAAACACTCACCAGTAGACAACAGACCACACAAGCACGCACGCACGCACGCAGGCAGGCACGCACGCACGCACGCACGCACGGCCCTTTTGGGTTTTGTGTGCTTTTTGTCTGAACAAAAGCCTTCAGTCGTGCACAAGCAAACAAGCACAGGCGCACACAAAAATACCACATTCTGAAGGATTTAAAGATGCTGGTGCATCATGACTGAAAGAGAACAGTAAACAAAAGCTAAAGGTCAAAAGACCACAGAGGAAGAGAGTGACAACAAATAAAAATAACCACTACCTATTTTTAGACTTACATGTGATGGGCCACCTGACACTAAAGCATTCATCCTAGTAATGAAGTCTTTTATCAGCTGATGACAATCCGCTCCTTCTCTGATGAGCTTTGTCCACAGCTTACTGTTTGAGGTTGGCCATACATTCACACAGAAAAGTTTATTAACAAAAACAAGGCAAAGTCATCAGAGTGGAAACCTTGGTAATTATTATTAAGAAATAGAACTCATTTGTTCTCCGCGGACCAAATCAACAATAAAAGACATCGTGCTCATTAACGGATCCGAATAAGGTGCCAACTGGGGTTGTTATGAAATATGTTTATTGGAAGTTGGGTAGAAAGCCCCAGTACAGCATGTTCCACAAATATAACTGCTGATTTGCAAACTTCCTTCTTACCCTTTTATCCTTGAATAATTTGAATGAAATTATTTTGCCTAATGTTGGTGCCCCTGTGCTGCTGCACCCTAATCAACGTAGACTTTGATGTCTTCTTTAATGTGTGTGGGTATTTTGGTTTGTTACCGTTTCTTGTCGAGCTGGACGGATGGTTTCCTCTAGACATTATTGCCGGTTCTGACATCAGTGCATAAAAAAGGGTTGCAACATAAGTAAAAATGAAAAGATTACTCTATGTCTGGCAAGATATAACAAATGCCAAAAGCATCACATTAAAGTTAACAATTTGTCCTGCCCACGGCATGCTTTTTAGAGGTTTTTATGGACTCTTCAAAGAACATAGCACTAGCTAGAGTACAGGCAGGGCGCCAAGAAACAACTTTAAAATGTGCTGAATTTAATGGAGGCCCAGTGCATCAGAATATTATGTTGTTTTTCCATTACATGATACCTGCTCGACTCGCCTTTTTTTGGTTTTCCATTATGAAAAAAAGGTATCTGCCAACAGGTACTTTTTTTAGTATCACCTCCGTCGAGGTTCCAAGCGAGCTGAGACCAGAGAGACCTGGTCGGAGAGAATCGTCACTAACCACTGTGCCATCATTGTTAGCAACGGACAGGGATGTCCTGAACAAACCCGCCATTTTTAAATAGTTTAGCCAGCTGCGTTTTTTTTGCGGCGTCGCTATGACGACCAGCCACGCTCGCCTCACGCATGAGGCGGTACTTAATCTGCAATGGAAAAAGTAGGATGGGGCACCGCAGCCCGAGTCGAGCCGAGCCGAGTAGAGCTGGTACTAGCAGTGGGTTAGTGTCGATAGGTTCCACGGCCATAACCGCTCCCATGTTACTGCGGCTCATGTTTGTGCATATGCCTTTTCCATCCTGACAACAGGTGCTGCTTTAGCCAGACAGAATGTTCCTAGATGTTGAGGGAATTGCCTGGTGCAGCTGCCAACAAGCAGATGTACAAAAGAATATATTGACCAGACAATGACAAGCAAGATTCCACTGTGTCTATTTGCAATAACAACAAAAAAAGACAGCAGTGCTGTGAAATATAGAAGAAACCAGAAAATGTGTAGATCTAACACTCCTTTTGACAATGTCTGTTTGGTGTCAAAGCCTGAGTGCTGCACATTAAGACTTAAAGCTTGATTCACGTACACAAATACATTAAAATAAAAGGCATAGCATCTGTGTAAGAACTGCTAAATTCAAATTGACAACTTTGCAAATTCTAATGCAAAAAATAATCTTCCTAGAATATGTTTAGCAACCCTAAAACACCCACTCCCAAGGCCTCAAAACCCTACATATTTCTCCACTATTTTCTTGCAAACTAACTTCAGTATACATTCAAGTAGGGCTGCTCGATTACACAATACCTTTGGAAAGATGCTGAATTTATTGAACTTAAAAAACCGTGAAACAGCAGTAAAAATACCTTGAACTGTGAAATATACCTAATACCTTTCTCCTGTTCAGAGGACAAGACAAAATAAGAGTTTATTTGCAAAATGTAATGTGCAAAATAATGGTTTTTCTTGATTATATTGTTTTTTGTGATCGTTGGGATCCGAAAATGTGATTGATGAATTGCACAGCCCTACGTACATTCAAGTGAATCCATTTACAGCCCAAATCAAGACACCTGGGCCCCCCCCCCTAAGTCATCCAAGGTGTGGGAGCATTTCACACTAAAGAAATCGAAAACGTGTTAATTGCAAGATAAGCAAAAGCGACATGGCATGGCACGGGCGCACCACGGTGATGATTCAGCACCTAAAACGTAAACATGTTGGAGTCCTTGATGAGGAGGAAGGGAGTTCAACAGCAGGGTAAAGTCACTACAGAATCCTACTTTTGTTCCGTTTTGAAGAGAGGAACGTAACATCCCTCCAGTAGCTCTTATGGTGCTGGTATTTACTCGTTATCCAGCTTGACTAGCATGACAAGCTAGCGTTAGCTCGTTAATAGTAGTGAGTAGTAAAGCAGGGGTGGGATAATTTGGAAGACTAATTCACTCGCCTTTTTTGGCCCATTCATTTTTCAATCTATTGTCATGTATATATTCTGTGCTTTGTCCCGTATTGGTTATTGTTGACAAATATATTTGTGTGTTGTACTTTTTAATTTCATTTTAAAGTTCTTTTATAGCACTTGGTCATCTTAAGCTGTGTTTAAATGTGGTGTACAAATGAACTTAACTTGCACTTACTACAAATATGGTAATAATTTAATTAATAAGCTTCAAGTGAACGTGTGTGTGTGTGTGTGTGTGTGTGTGTGTGTGTTGTCTGTATCTGCTCTTTGGGTATATGACAAATACACTTTTGAATCCTTGAATCCTTCTATTGAAAGCCCTTATTATACAACATAATATGGACATTGACAATGCATCATCATGATATAGCACTATTTCAAATTTTACTTGTATTAGCCTAGATATATTGCATCAAATTAATCACATTTGCTGTTAATTTGTCAAACTTTAGTGCTTCAGCACTTACATGATAATACTGTCCCTTTATTAAAGCAAAGTGGTCCTCGGTGTGCATATTCAAATTCATGTCATAAAATGGAAACACAGACACAATTATTTAGACAGTAAAGATGATGTGACATTTTTTTTTTTTTTTTTAGCCGATCCATAATGTATCCAGTTATTATACAGATTCATGTCAATTAGTTGTGTGTGGAATGCTTAACCCGGGAGTTCACAGCGCTTGTGCAACTCTTAACCAATCAGAGCACAGCTCAAGGCCAGTTGATCCTTGATCAATGATGGGTGTTGATTTGCTCATTAGGCCCAGATGTGAAGTCTAATTAGACTCACCAGTCTCAATTGCTGTTGTATCAAAACACACACACACACACACACACACACACACACACACACACACAATGCCCCCCCTTCCCCCCCTCCCTCCAGACAACCTGAGCTTCCTGAGTGATCAATGTCTCTGTCATCCAGGGCTGTGTCCGAGGGCGCCAGGCAGGGCCGATGAGCCTCTGCGGCCAGGCTCGGGGCTGACATTAGCGGACACAGGTTGAGTGATGTCAGCCTGCTACTCCCAGGGGGAGCGAGGCAGGGGATCTGGCTCGGCCCAAAGCAGTGGGCTCGGAGAAAGGTCACTGCTCAGCAGTGTGATTAATAGACAAGACGCTGAGTGTTCCCAACGCCATTATCAATATCCGTGGCCACCAGCCGCCCTAAATGCATATGCAGTAGGAGTCACGCACACAGAAGTAAATGAGGAAAAAACGAACGCGGATGCAATGATTGGGATGCACAAAAACATAGTTAAGTCTTATTGGCGTGCGCTGGTTTGGTCACATTTGCTCGTTAATGTGAGAGGTCAGCTATCAATTAGATCATATTTATTCACAACAACAGCTCTGACTCAACCTGATTCTGGTAATGACTCACAGCGAACCAATCCGAGAGGTGAAAGTCTGGGATTGAAATGTCAGCACAGCTTCGGCAACAAACATGACATTTAAACAGACATCTGTTTCGCTGTTCTGTTTCCCCCACCAACCAAAAATATTTATCCTAACCACAGTTATCCCATGTAAATCAGGGGAAGAAGGGAAAAAAATCCCCACTTGTATCAGAAAAGATCACCATTAAAATAGTTCCGAATCCTTATTACCATGCACGATACTCCCCGAGCTCTGGCAAAGTCGAAACAAACGAATTTGGACATCAAAGCATGTGAAAGAAATCCAAAGTTTACATAGACAGCAGAAACTCCCCTCTGCAGCCTGAGCTTTTCTTTTCTTTTTTTCACTCCTATCTATCCTTTTTTGCTCTCCACCCTCCTATATTAGCTTTTTAGTTAAACCCATCAGCATCAATAAGCAAATCTTGCTTCCTTAAATCAATTAGCCTCTGCATGTTGAGTGTAACTAATAGCCCTGCTGAATCCCAGATTAAATATGCTAGATACAAGCCGAGTATGAAGCGGGATGGTTAAGATAATTAAGAGTGATAAATCCTTGAGAGGGGGAGAGAGCAGGAGCAGGAGGAGGAAGAGGGGGGAGAATTTGAAAGAGCCAAGTGTGAGCGAGAAGACAGCTCTAGAAAGACACAGTTGTCAAGAAGGGATGGTTTAATGGGATGAGAGGCCAAAAGAGCAAAGAAAAAAGATAAGAAAAAAAAGAGTCAAATAAAACCGATGTGTGAATATGAGCTTGAGAGTCAGTGATGGAGCCGGAGTTGTTTTCAGCCTCGCCTCGAGCGGCCCAGATGGCAGGGTCTCGTCTTTGCCTAGCCCTCGGTGCATTTGGCAGCAGCTACTCTTCACTGCTGCCTACTGTACATCTCTCTCTGTCTCTTCTCTTCTCTTGTCGGAAAGGCGCATTAGCACGAGCCGTGAAAGATTACCCCACATTTTCACACTCCACATAGACTTTATTTTCCCATCACTCTGACCTCTGTCTTACATTTCTTTCGCATCCAGATGTACAGTGTGGCACACGGCGCTGAGTGCTTTGCGTTCCGCTCTAATGCAAATCAGCTTTCTTTTCAAACCACACAACTGAAGCCTTGTAACAACATTATCCTGAATGCTTAACACAAGTGTTGTCAGCTTTAATTTTTTAAGGCAGTGAAATAAAATAATAAACACGTACAAGCTCTTTCTCTGTGTCCCGATGTAAACCCTATCAGTATAAAATGTTGGAGGGGAAAAAAGCACTTTGGGAGTATACTGTATATCAAAATCTTTCTCTTTTCCGTAATATGTTCAAATATTTTTAATAGGGCTGTCAAACGATTCATTTTTTTTTAATCGCGATTAATCACGTTTTTTCACATGATTAAAATTCGATTATTTTGCATTTCAGAAAATTTTTGCATTTTTAAGTACATTAACATTAACAATGGAAAGCAATTCTTACCAGTGTATCTTGATTGGGAATGAAATGAATGCAAGGAAAGTGATGTTATGAATTTGATTTTAAGATTTGTATTTGTTTATTTATTTATTTACTGTAAACAAAAGAAAAATGTGTGAATCTAGTCGCACATTTTTCTTTTGTTTACAGTAAATAAATAAATAAACAAATACAAATCTTAAAATCAAATTCATAACATCACTTTCCTTGCATTCATTTCATTCCCAATCAAGATACACTGGTAAGAATTGCTTTCCATTATAGTGTGCCGCAACTCCTAAATAATTTTAATTACTCACTGACGTCCAGTGATCACCTTGCATCACTTTGCAGCAGTTCCAGTTTGGCTGCTTTCTCCGTGTCGTACAGGCTGTGTATGCGTGTGCGTGAAACTACTGTCCCCCTCGATGACAATGTATAAGACGGGTCAGAACATGCCAAGCGTAGTCTTTAAGACCCGAGTCTTCTACGATGCTGACAGGTCTGCAGTTAGTTGCCACCCATTTTGCAAGAGCGGTAGTAATTTTTTGGGATTTGGTTTCATCTGCAGGTCGGCAAGTAGCACTCTCCACAATAGTGCTTTGCCTGAACCTGCTAGCATCAACCTGAGTCACGTTAACTGTACTACTTTGCTTAGCTCGCAGGTGGTAGCTCAAGCTTGACGTGCTTCGGTGATATTTTAATTCAGCTTTACACAATGTGCATATGGCTTTCGACCCGTCCGGGACTTTTGGAAAATAAAAAGCGCCATTCAGAATTGGGTCGCTGCTGTCTTTCTCCATCATGCCTGCAGTCTGCAGCAGCAGGATGTGTTACGAGGAAGTATGGCAAAGTGCGGCAAAGGGTCAAAATAGTAGCCTGTTAGGCACGACGCAAAGTCGAGTGAAGTGAAAATAAATTAATAAATGGCGGCATGCGATTAAAAAAAATGTACGTGTTATGCTCGGCCCTTAATTGCATTGCGATTTAACGCGTTAATGCTAATTTTTATTAACTTATCCTGCATTCGGAGGTGTACACAGCAATCTATCTGGTAGCACTTTAAGGGTTCATAAATTCATGTTATTTTCCTAATATATTCCAATGAAGGTTTTTGGGAAGAACCATGTAATTTGGCACTAACTGGTAAAGTAGAGACAGTGTTTAACTGTGACCTCCAATCAATTATTTCCAATCAAATGCCAGTCAAGTCTTTTAGTCAGCGGAACAGGCATAAAAATGCAATTTGTCTGTAAGCAAGTAAGCAAGCACACAATTCAACATTTATAATGAATACATATCCAATAACAAATTGATAAATAATAAATGTTTACGTGGGTTTAAATGGAGCATTTATTTCAAAGAAGGTCCGCCGTAAAAAATGACAACTGATTATAAACCTAATAATACACCTTTGCCTACATGTTCACCACAATTAATAATTTGCTAATTCTTACCAGTAAAATTTATAGGAAATTATTGGGAAAAAAATTTAAATAATATATATATTTTTAAACTGTGTTGTTATTTATACAATCAAATATGTTTTGGGGTGACCATTGTACCCCCACCATATAAGCTGCAATTGTTAGCTGACCGTTAGCTTGTGAATTAGCTAGCAGAGTTAGTTCCTCTACAACTGTCCAAATTGCTGAAGCTCTCCAGAGACTCCATGCTATCACAGGTAAGAGGTGTGTCAAGTTTTTATTAAAGACTATTTTCTGAGGCTTTTGGCCTTATTTGAGAGGACAGCTTGAAGACAGGAAATGGGGGAGAGAGAGGGGCACTGACATGCAGCTACGATTTGCAGGTCGGACTCAAACCTGGGCTGCTGGGGTAAGGACTGAGCCTTGGTACATGGGGCGCACACTCAACCAGGTGAACTACCAGGGCGCCCCTAAGAGGTGTATGTTTAAAAAACGTAGTTTATATTTGCAATTAAATATGATTTAGGGAAACCACCCCTCTGTTTACCCCCAATGAAACCGCACTTAGCTAGCACTGTGAGCTTGTGGGTTAGTGGGGTTACTTTTTGTGGTTTACTATTTTGATGTAAGAATGTGGGAGTTAAGGAATGAAGAAGTTGTGGGTGAAGGCTAACAGTTCCCTACAACCAAGTAGCGGGTAATAGCTAGCTTCAAATCGCTGTGGTTCTGCAGCAAATAAGCTAAACTAAGTCATGTTATGCAAATCAAATGCCTGAATTATTATAGCTCAAATTCCTTCAGATTAGTGGCCGGTTAGCTCAGTTGGTAGAGCGAGTGCACATAAGCAGAGGTTTATTCCTCAATGCATAAGGTCCAAGGTTCAAGTCCAACCTGTGATGGTTTTCCTGCATGTCTTCTCAGCTTTCCTATCCAATAGCTAAAGATGTGCTAACTGCCATTACACTGTGACTATTGGTTTCAGTTAAAAGTACACAGCTACATTATTATGCAATGAATGTGCATTTTCAAACTTCCATATCAGCAGATGAAATCATCATTCATCTGAAATGTTAATCTGTGTTAATGATTATTTTTCCTAAGTATTTAATTGGCTTAATAGTAAAGAGAGCCAGAAACAGATTGTACAGCTTCACGCACAGTTGCATTCATACACCAAAACCTTATGAGGGCTGACTTTTCCACCAAGCTAATACAAGCCTCGGGAGCTCTCCATCACTGTGAGAGATGACTTATATTTTCCTCTGTCATCCCTGACAGAAGCAGGCCTGATTTAGAGCGCACCGCACAACAATTACTTTTATTAGGGAGGTAAATATTAGTGTTGGAAGAGCGAGATTCACAGCTGGGGATGAGATGTGCTGTGTTGACTCTGCGGAGACAGTACCGAGATCATTTGAGGGATGTTGAATTTCAGTCTTTTGTCACTTCCCAGAGTCCAATCAATTGTTCTCATCAATAGCTTTGTTCTGTTGGACTTGGTCCTCATTTTAATGAGATAACACAAAATAAAGGAACTGCTTGACTTTTAAAACTTTTAAAACTTTGTAAGTGAAGTCTTTAAAGAAACACCCACAGAACCCAGGAGATTAATCTGTGAAAATGTTAAGCAATGCATATTGTTACTGTGCAAAGGTGGACCCGCGCACATGTTGATTGCTCATTATCCCCACCATAGCATTACAGCGAAGCAACAATGGAAATGTATGCAAGTTCACTTAACATTTCACATGGGCTTTGTACAATATGCAGGATCCACTCGAAGCAGCTCAGTGGTGCTTTTGAAGCGGCGCAGCAGGATATGAAAGTGACTCCATGGCTAAGTGTCGCAGCATATTTCATAAGACATCTCCTCTCCTCCCATGGGTTTCCCTGGCTCAAGCCATAGCCGCCAGTTGTCAGCTGGGGAGCCTGACAGCCAGAACACAACAAGACAAGGAAAGCTAGAAAGAGCTACAGTAAACTGGAAACTGTGTAAATGGCAGGAGGCCTCTTCAAGTGCGAACTAACATGACACGTAAGCAAGATGCTTTACTTCTTTACAGCAAAATAAACAGCGGAAAATGATTAACATTAATATCTAGAATCCAACCCATATTCATCACACCTTTTCACCAGCTGCCACCCACCATCTACGCCTCAACGACTCTCGAGAAGGTGAGGGGTTTTCCAAATGACATCCTTAGGAGTGCCCTCCCACTCATTCTCCCTCCTACACAGCCGCATCAAATAAGGCACGATTTCCCCTTGTAATGGCTGCCGTGACAGCTCTGAGATTAGCCTAGATAAATTTAAAGACTGGCGGTTTTACTACATGGCTCATTGGCGTGGCAGATGATAGTTATTACATGCTGCGGGTTAAGAGGGGAAATCCGTAGAAGAGAGCGGGGAGAAATGGCAAAGGCAGATGGATGATAACTGCAGAGCAGATGTTTTTCTTTCTTTTTTTGTTTAAAAAGGATGAATAATAAACATTTGCTTAATGATTTTCTGAGCAGATTTTTGTGTAAAAGCACACCAGCGATTCCCAAAGCAAACTATGATGAGGAGCGAGGTGAGGGAATTGACAATTTCTGTCATCTCCCTTGTTAAGGGATTAAAATATGCTTTTGTGTATTTAAACCAATTGTGTATTGAACCGGAATTGTCTTTGACATCTACATATGAGAATTTCTGTTTGAAATGCATGCTTTGCTTTTACCTACTGTGGAGGGGAGAAGGCATAAACACACAGCCTGAGGGGCTTTGTAAAATAATCATGGTTACTGTACATATCAGTCAAGCAGGGTTAAGAGAGTGTAAAGACATACTGTGGGCTGAGAGGGGGGGATGCTGCAGACTGGCTCCAGGGGTTGCTGTTGGGTACTGGTAGGGCTCGGTACCGATTTCAATACTTTTTAGGCACCGACCAAATTATCGAATGAGTATCGAAAAATGCTCATTCAATACCCAATTTCAATACCTAAGGAGTAAATCTCATCAGTCAGTGAGCCAATAAACATGCAGCATGCTTCTACCAAGATCTAATCAGTCCCTCCAGGATTTCGCAATGTCGCGTTCGCATCAATTCACGCAAATTCAACCAATCACCATAAATTTGGTGTGACTCACAATTTTGACCAATCACCACAACTTTTCCGCCAAATTGACCAATAACCGGAGGTTCCCGCTGTTGAACGAAGCGTTCAGTTGAAAACCCCAAAAACAGCTAAAATATATATTACTGCTTTAAGAAATGTATTAGCCCAAAAACAGCTACAACTATATTTCTGCTTATAGATATAACCATATTGCTGCTTATAAATGTAATTATAATTTTGTTTAGGAATAAGAATCATGCTAGATACAGCATTATATTCATTTACTTAGTGTAAATGTATGAGAAGGCCTGCCTGCAGTTCATGCAGAGGGGAAGTTCGTGTGTTCCTGTAAAAGACTGCAGCTGAGACAGGGGAAGAGTTCATGTGGGGTACATTGAGTTCATGTATGAGAGAAAGTAATGGGGAGCTGATGTAAAGCATATGTACTGGTGAAACTTCACACTGTCCTGCTTCTGTTTGGAGAAGAGAGTCAAGCTGTCATATATGATGGAAGAGCATTACCGCTTGCTTGTGTAATGTATAAGGCTGTTAGCTTGAGCAATACATAAGATACGAAACGTCATCACATGTGAGGCTTCCTGTGAGTGTCTGTTAACCTGTGGTTGCATTAAAAAATGATACCTTATTAGGCCACAAGAAGTGGTGAGACAGCCCCTGCTGGTATGTTGGGAGTGAACTGGTCAATGTATGTATAAATAGGAGTAACTCGATGATAGAGTCTCTTCTTTTTGAGGCATTTTGTACTGAAAGAATCTCCGTATTAGAGCATTCATTTTATTCTGTTAGGGACTTAGTGCATTTTTGTTCATTTTCTTTCTGTTTAGCTTTTTGCCTTTTTTAACTTTCTGCTTTAATTAAAATAAAAATACCTGAGTTCAAGTTTGAACTAGGGTACAAAACCCACGTATCTGTTTTGTGCCTTTTTGGAAGACTTATTTTTTCCTCTTTTTCTTCAACCCTGCCAAGCGGTAGGGGAACACCCCTACGGGAGGCAGTTTTGACTCCTCCGATTTTGACAGCAAGCCTCCTCTCAACTCATCGGAGACTGCATTTTTCAACAGATTTGAACTTTTGGTGATTCCGCGAAGAGCAGCTTTAAACTGTGAGTATTACTGAAGATCATATGGTTATGAAGCTTCCCTCGGGCAATACTTTTTCTGTATAGGAGGTTAAAACGCCTGTGAATAAGGGGACATCTAGGGTGTTAATCAAAGTCTCTTGCCTCGCCTTCGGGTTCCCTGACCCAGGCGAGGACCCTTTAGTATGGGTGCGTGTGTCTCTATATTAAACTTAAAACAGGAAAGTATCTGAAGTAACTCCTTTTATATAGGCCAAAACATCCGCTCCGCTGACGGTAACTGGTGTTAACTGTACGGCAGAAGAGGGCATAGTAGAACAAGGGTTATCGAGGGGAAGATATAAGAGGAGTTAGCATTTAAAATGAAAGTGATACGAAGTCTCGATAACTGTCACATCGTTCATCACCGCGACTTCAACCAATCCCAGCAGTCCCACGTGCCAGACTTTGCGTCAGTATGTGACTCTGAGGCGTACTCTGAGAGCCACTGACCAAGCGGGAGTGAGAACGGGTTGACGTAACGCACGTAAGTCGCCAAATTCATTTCCTTGTTTCTGATATGAAGACGAGACGTGTGTGACTCGAACATCTAACATTTACCAACAAAATGTACAGCGAAAGACCGCGCAAAACATTTCAGACCGTCCTACCAACCTGTACACATTTTAACATCAATGTACGTTGTAACGTCTTTTTTCACTCTAAAGTCGCTGAAAGCTGCTGCTGTTTCAATCCTGTCGGCTCTCTGCAGCAGGAGGGGCTGCTGCTCAGTTCCCCCCGCGACTGATGCACGTCCAAACACAAAGACACACACACACACACACACACACACACAGTGGATGCAGGAAAAAACGAAAATTGAGGACAGTTACGGTCGTTATTGTAAGTGCAATGATAAGTTAAAGTCCAATAAGTAGTTTATCAAACCGTATGAATGTGTGTCCAAGGCCAGGCTGGGAAATTAACTAACAATGTTAAGATCAACAAGCCACTGACACACAAATTTGATTCATTCAATAAATTATAATTTTTTTGTCTTAAATCCACCAGCCATTTTCATATTATACCAACATTTGCAGCATCTTAAGCCCTTTTGGTAAGGTTACTAGGAAAACTAAGCCCAGAGTAATTTTATTCTTCCCGAAACAAGTTTCCTTTTTATTTTTTAGTATACCAAAAAAACTTGCAACTTCATTGCAACAAAAATACAAAAGACAACTTTTATCGCAATTTTTTACAAAAGCTCCCGCAAGATCAGGCATTTTGGGCTGCAACAATCTCAAAAAAAGGCCACAAAATCCTGGAGGGACTGTCTAATAATACTGGTGATTGGCTGTTTACACGTCATAGAGACACGCAGGAAAAACTCTACGTTAGGCACTGAGACGGGGCTCATGGGGCTAAAAAATAAATAAAAAGATCTGTGCCGCAATTGTAATAACGTGTTGTAATTTCTTTTTGTTTTATAAAATTGGTATCGGAAAAAAGTATCGTTTAAGAACAGGTATCAAAATCATGGTATTGCTATTGGTACCGGTATCGAACATTTTTTAACGATACCCTAGGTTGTGTCATGACCCATCCAGCAGTCAAGAGTGTGCACACCACAATGCGTGTCTTTATGTCTGACATGTCTAACAGCTGGAGTTCTATATGCAGCCATGTCCAGCCTACTGAAATAAGATGATGACTTCACTGAACATGTTATATCTGCACACAGCGTAAATTGTAAATAGACAAGTTGGCAAGAAAGCAACTATAACCTTGGCATTCTTGGATTTAATAATTATCTCAATTGACTGTAGCTGTGGAGCCCCAATCAAGCTGCAGTGGTGTCAGGTGTGTTGCTGCTCTAACTACAGTATGTGCAGAATAAAAAAAAAATTAAAAGTATGTAAAATAAAAAAATTAAAAGTAAGCATGAAAAGTGATACAGTCAAAAAAAAGCATTGTCTCTCTTCTTGCATGTTCTTCTCTTATCATTGAAAATACATTTAAACCATCTATCTTCCACCTGGACTTTCTTTAAAATGATACTAGATTACAGGACTTCCATTTTTACTAATATGGAATTCCTGCATGAGTTTTAATTTAAAGAAATAATTCAGCATTTTGGAACATACACTTATTTGCTTTCTTGCTAAATGTGTGATAAAAAGATTGCTAACACCATTGTGTTTGTATGCTAAATATGAACGTAGAGCCAGCAGTTTAGCATAAAGATTAAAAGCAGGGAGCAACAGCTAGCCTGGCTCTGTCCAAAGGTAAAAAAAAAAGAAAAAGAAAGACTTAAAGTGTTAATTAAATAGCTATAGAAGTGATGATAGGCTAACCTTTTTTTTAACCTCTGGACAGAGCCAGGCAGTTAGCCAGGCAGTTAGCTTCATATTTAGCATACAGACAGCAGCCAATTAGCTTAGTTTGGCATGATTTATTTTTATTTCTAAAACAGAGCCAGGCTAGCTGTTTCCCCCTGCTTCCAGTCTTTAAGCTAAACTAAGTTAACTAAGTTAACTTTACTGGCGGTAGAGTGCTATCAATCTCATCTAAGAATTGAGCATATTTCTTATATATCGTTTTTTTTTAAGAATATCTCAAGCACTACCTTGAAACCTTAAATAAGATAATTTAACATTATGCAGGGAAATGGTTAAAGCTGCATTGAGACAAAGACAACAGGATGGGATGGAAACATGAAGCAAACAGCATGTTTACAATCCTACAGTCTTTTAGCCGAGTAAACACAGTTGTTGCATATGTGTAATGCGTACCAAGGGGAAACTTATCAAATTCCAGGGAGGAGATGGACAAGACAAGATGTGTTAGCGTGCCAGTTTAGGTTGATGTTAGTGCAGTTCTGCTGTGAGTTTCATGGCCTGTCCACAGGAAGTCTGTTACAATGCATCCTGAAAACAGAAGGCTTTGGCTGCCACCCATGATCTTTCTAGCAGGATGGGCAAAACATAGATATGCTACTGGTGGGAGCTGCTGGGTTTCTAAACCACTCAGTGATCCCTTCATTGCATTAGATCTTTTTGACAGCTAAGCAGAGCACAAGCAATATTTTTAGGTTCACCCCAAAACACTCTGCAAGATGTTAGAGCTCAGGTGCATTTGAGAGTTCTGTTCAGTTTTCTACCTGTGTACTCTCAACTTGTTTGTGTCTAACCTAACGAGATCTGTACAAGGCTCCCCGCTCTGTGGCTGTTTTGTGACTGCAAATTCTTTGATGGTGTTCAACTGAAGTTTACCTCATTTGCACTAAACTTTATCAAAACAAGCATTACAAATGTGCTGTAAAACAACTAAAGATGAAAAACTGAAAAATAGGCAATTAAAAAAAATGTATCTCAACACCGTACAAAACTATATCGGATACTGCAGTAATATCAGTTTCTGGTTTCCACTAAATAAATTCTTATAAAGCAACTTTGATTATTTATCTTGACCTCGAAATATGAACAGCTAACTCAAAAAAAAGAAGAAAAAAAAGAATCATTTGTATAGCTGTAGATCCAGCACCTCTGTGAAGGTTTCCTGAAAGCAGTTTTAGCAAAACACCACGTCAGATTTTCTCTCCGTTTCCCAGCTTATTCTGAAAAGTAATTGGGGATAATGAGGTGTAATCCATTTAAAGCCTGGACACACTTGTTCAAAAACATGTACTACACTTCTTGCACAGTCCCCTGACAGGTATTGCACGGGCCTGTACCTTTCGGTCTCTGTGACAGAGAGATTTGAAATGCCAAAAAATACAGTTTGACTTGACTGAAAGCAAGGATTATCATCTTTGGATACTGGGATTGAAAGTGACTACAGTCTTTGAGGTTGTTGTTTTTAAAAGTATACAGTTTCTCCACATTTTTCCACATTTGTAGCCTTGACAGGTTGTCGTGCCACAGCTCAAACATACGCCTATGTATTGATACATTCGCCTGGCATATTTCCCATCCGCCCCTGCAAAGAGTTGCAAAGCTGCAAGTCTGTTCACTCAATGCAACAATCAGAAATGACCTTAATGTTGAAAACAAGGACACCAGCAATGGATTACTTGTCAATTTGACTGCATAACAGAATCATGGAGTTGGAAGATGAATTACCCTGCAAACCAGGCAAGACAAGTGGTGTGTGTGTGTTCATTTAAACCCGATTTATGTATTTAACGGCTTACGACGGGGTGTACGTGACAGAGTGCCACCAGGCGCTTAATTCAGATGAATTGCAGCTAACGCGGAGCACTTCTGACTGACAGGCAAAACATAATGCTTTGGAAACAATTATTCATGAGCTCTGCAGAATTCTGTGTTCGCAGACCGCTCGGTTTGATGATAAATGCTTCAGTTTTTAGCCCAAAATTAATTTCCTCCATCAGCATCCATGAACATATAATTGTGAACGTGTGCAGGGGTGGTTAAACTATGCTGACCCTATCCTTTGATAAGGGCCCTCAGTGCTGCCATCATTGTCGTCAACAATGCCGCCACCGTTGCTGATTTAATCATAGCCTGTCAACGTGTCCGCGCATGCTTGGAGGCTTTGTGTTCCATGTTGGTCATTAAAGTGTTTCAGACCGTCTGCACAAAAGGAAGGATAGTCTTGATCAATACCGTCAACGACGATGACAGGCATGTCCCTGAGAAATGTCCGCAGTGTTTGGCCACATTGTAGCATGCGAGGCATTCTCCATTACTTTTTTTTTTGTTGCCTACATGCCGGTTTTTGCGTCTCATTCGGGGTCAAAGCGACTGCAAAGAGACTCGCGACTACAAAGAGATGAAAAACGACCACAAAGAGATGAAAAACACAAAACTACAAATGGCCGGGACACCCATATTCTTATAAATTGTCCATGGCTGTAGGCTATTTGGAGCTATAAATAGCAACTATTTATTGATATTATTTTATATGAGAATATCAAAGTTTACAAATGAGCCACGCTTCTTTAAAACTGTGCCCCATGGCCCCCCACCCCCCTTTCAAAAGTTTCTGGTCACATGTATGCAAATGTGTGCACACACATCCGGATTGTGTCGTGTTTGTGTGTCTGTGTGTGTCCTGACTATTTTCCGCATGGCCACTTATCAGTTTAATATGCTCCACTCACCTCTTGATTCTGTCCCTGTGCTCCGCCGCGGCCTGTCACTTCATTCTCGGTGGTTGCAGCAACAAGCATGCGACACCATGTGCTTGTGCCTCCACGCTGCCTTGTTATCTGATATCTTTCTTCCACTTTACGCTTGATCTTCTGGAACTTTCATCAAGCACAGGGGAAGAAATGCAGAAACAAAAACAATGTCATTAAACTTTGAAATTCATTCATTGAGGCTTCACGCGTCACATCTACTTAGAGGAGGCAAATTGACTCAATTTGCCGTGTTTGCATCACGCTTAATTCAGCAGCTTCTCGGTGAGCTGTAAAACATGCGTTGTCAAGGAGATGGTTTTATTTAGACTTTTTTTTTTTTTTGCACTTTAACCGCAAATGTGTCTTCCAATGAAATCTCATTTACCGATGTAACAGAGCAGATGAAGGCAGCAGAAAAAAAAGCCACAATAAATAAAGCCTCATGATGAAAAGCTGTAGATTAGGTTGTCAAAAAGCTAAAGCACTCATTTATCTGATATGATTGTTTAAGCTAAACAGTTGATTTCTCTGTCCGAAAATTAACAACATTCTGTAAGGGGCTTTCACACCGCCTCGTGGTAACTCGTCGCCTCCAGTCATTTCAATGAGGGCAAGGCGGCAGAGGGGAAGTGGTTCATGTAGTTCTACTCGAACATAGGGTCATCCATCCATCCATCTTCATCCGCTTATCCGGGGTCGGGTCGCGGGGGTAGCAGCTCCAGCAGGGGACCCCAAACTTCCCTTTCCCGGGCCACATTAACCAGCTCCGACTGGGGGATCCCGAGGCGTTCCCAGGCCAGGTTAGAGATATAATCCCTCCACCTAGTCCTGGGTCTCCCACGAGGCCTCCTCCCAGCTGGACGTGCCTGGAACACCTCCCTAGGGAGGCGCCCAGGGGGCATCCTTACCAGATGCCCGAACCACCTCAACTGGCTCCTTTCGACGCAAAGGAGCAGCGGCTCTACTCCGAGCTCCTCACGGATAACTGAGCTTCTCACCCTATCTCTAAGGGAGACGCCAGCTACCCTCCTGAGGAAACCCATTTCGGCCGCTTGTACCCTGGATCTTGTTCTTTCGGTCATGACCCAGCCTTCATGACCATAGGTGAGGGTAGGAACAAAAACTGACCGGTAGATTGAGAGCTTTGCCTTCTGGATCAGTTTCAGCAAATATGACAGAATGTTAGTTTTCGAAGTCTTACCTACTGCACCTGTAATGTATGTCAGTGTGTAAAATAAAAGTAGCATGGAATTGACTGAGCAAAAGCATACATTATTGGTGTTAGAGCTGATTTAATTGGGTTACTGAATACTTCAATACTTAGCCATATTAGTTGCACATTTTTTACCCTAATACTTAAGTCTGGAGCAGGATAGAGCTGGAACAATTAGACAATTTATTTATAAGTCGATCTACAGCAAATTTAACCAGCACCATTTTGATAATTATTTAACCATTTAAATAGCTTTTCAAGCAAAAATGCACAATAGAAGAGAAAAGGTCTGGAGGGCTCGGAAGTTCAAACAAAAAATGAAGGTGCTCTTTGGAAGGGAACACAAAAGTAAAAGAAAAAAGAAAAAAAAAGAATGGTCCAAGGCATTCTTCTGGCAAAGTTAACAGTAATATCATTATTAAATAGCAATCTAAATAAAGGCTTTTTAACATTTTGCCAATAGTGTCTTGGACCTTTCTTCTTTTTTGAAAAATGCACAATATCCTCATTTGCTACTTGTCATTGTCTTATGTGATAGTAAATTGAAAATAGTTACCAAACAATTCATTGATTAATTGAGAAAATCATTTGCAGACTACTTGATGATGAAAGGTGAGGTAAACATTGACCATTTGAGCATTATGACAAGTGGCGAGTTCAGACACATTTCTCATTTTGTTGTTTTTCCTTCACACTAACTGAAAGGTCAAGTATGAAAATAACACCTTCGCTTCAGCCAGACCCAGTTATCACACCTGCAAGTCTGTTCAACATTTCTCATTATCGGTTGGTCACAAAGTGGTAGAATGGCATTTATCGCGCAATCATGAAACATTTGGGTCTAAATTAGTTTAGTGACTCCTCGCAGGGCTAGTCGGTGAACCACTGTAGTTGGAAAGCTAACCACTAACGCAAGCCAGACAGGAACGTACTATAGGTGCTTCTCACTTCCCTTAAATTGCATCCCCGGCTCCTCCACTTGCCTCGCGTCTTAGTCCGTCCCACCAAGGCAGCCACGAAATCATGGGAGTAGAGAGGAAACAAGAAAATCTGTTTTTAGAGGGATAAGACGTCCTTTACTCTGAAGTGTCACATGAATAAGTCAGCTGGGCGGAGTTAGCAACGGCTTTCAGCTGCACGGCTTCCGGGAAGGCTATTCTCGTGTATCCTTGCTCATAGCTCCACTGAGATCCCTCCTCTATCCTCGATACTTGCTCCTCGGGGCAGGAATAAGAGCTTTAAGACGGCCTTCACGAATGAGGGCCAGATCAACTTCCGGTTCAGCTGAGGACCGCCGAGCTATCAAATAAGGGAAGTGAGATGCACCTTATGAGTCAGTCCCACAAGCTATCCAAACTTCTTTCTATTTTCTATGTACCGTTTACTCCCTCCTGGCATTTTCTTCACAGATGAATTTTGTTTTATTGAGAAGGGAAAAAGAGCTTTTCAAGCTTACGAGCTTACTAGCTGTTTGATATCTGTCTGTTGGCAAGCGTGTAAGCTCGGCCGCTAATGCGATTATACATTCAAAAAGAATTGGGAAATAAAACTGGGTGGTGCAACACAGCTAATAAGCTAGTAAGCTTCCGCCATTTTAGGCCCTCCCTTCCCTCTAAGGTCAGCGTTATCAAGACGGCTTGCTATTGGTCAAAAGCACAAATGTGCATGTCAAAAAATGTGTGTTAGATTTACATGGCCACCACGAGGGAATTCAATTACCAGTGAAATGTTGTCGTTTCAAACAGCGATGTGACCAGACCTACTCCAATGCAAAATAAAGTGTAGATTCAACGTTGAATATAGAAAGCAGGGCAACAGTATATCTAACTAATACTCATGTCTCAGTTCTTCTTCTACTTGAGATAGAGCTGGGTGAAATGGATAAAATCAAATATCACGATATTCTTGACCAAATACCTTGATGTCGATATTGCGACGATATTGTTGGGTGAATAATTTGTGCTTTCACAAAATATTTTCAAAATAAGATTTTTGATAAATAATCATCAGTAATGTGGATACAACGATTAAAAGGCTAAAGGCAAATAATGGACCGGTTACAACAGTATGGTAAGTTCAGAAAATGACATCACTTTACTGTAATGCAGCTTTTAAAACCAGGAAATGGAAACACTTACCATATTATGATATCATGATATCCAAAATCTAAGACGATATGGAGTCACATATCACGAGATCAATATAATATCGATATATTGTCCAGCCCTACCTTGAGGCCAGTCTGAGCGCCAGTAAACACTCTTAACTTTGATTTCCTAGAATATTCAGAACCTCTGCTCGCCCTGACGTTCACTTTCCCCAGAAGAATCCGCCAAAGCACCTAAAGCCAGGCTAAATCAATAGCATGTACAGGTTAATAGCAGTCGTGTTTTTGTAAGCCGGCACATCAACTATTAATTAGCTGGTGATGAGAGTCAGCTGGCAAGAATGATTCACAGCCTGAGGAGGCTATCGTCCTTGTGCTACGCTAGCATAAATCAGCCGCTATTAAAGAGGGGGATAACGGTTCTCTCTCAATATGTATCTGTGTGTCCTTTCTAAAAGTACGATCCCAAAACGACAGAACAAAAGAACATGTAATTACAATTTACAGCCAAACAGAGGCCTCTGTGTCTGACCTGTGCAACATCAAGCATTTACTGCAATGACTTGATTCCTGTGCTCACATTCTGGAGAGGTTCGCTCTTCCAAGACGACACTTGGACATTTCCAGGAAGAAATGTTTTACACAAGGACACAAACATGATTGATTTTGACATCATCCAAAGAGACTGAGGCAGGAATAAATATGAAAGAATAAGGAAAAACAGAGGGTAGAAACAATGCCAGTGGCGGCTTTGATTAATGGATTGATAGAAGCTTGGACACTAACAAATGAGAAAAAGAGATGTTTACTAAATGTAAGAGTCAAATTCTTAAGCGGATGCCAATGACATGGCAACTACACACATAACACAAGACAGCAGGCACGTTTGATTGGTCCCTTTCCGCCTTCTACTCTCCAATTCTTCCCACAGATATGGTCTAAATGAATCCCCTGCAGCTAAGAGACATATTCTTCTTTTGTTAGGATGTTGTTTTCACTCTTTGGCATTCATGTTTCAACGCAGGATAATTGGAATGCACACCTCCATATTCAAGATCCAAAGTGGAGAAAAACAGGGAGGGTATTGGATTGCAAATCAAGTGTTTATAGTGTCTGGTTCTTGTGTGTTTGTGCTTGGTATGATTACAAAGGGTTTGTGTAAACTGCAAGAAAAGAGGGTGCCATAACTCCACAGGAAGAATTGATTGTATAATACTTAGAACTGGTTCTTGGAAGTTGATTTTATTGATGTAATCTTTGTTTTATAAATCTTTCAAGTGATGCATGTATTTGTAAAAATGGATTTCTTAAATTGCGTAGATCAAGCATAAAAGCAACGGATCAAAAATAGTGCTGTCTTTTAGATCAAAATCTCCGTCCCCGAGGGTCTCCAAGCAAAGGCAACCTCTACCCTAAATAAACATCATCACAAAGACTGGTCAGACATAAAAGAAGATGAAAAGAGGACATGTGTCAAATACAAAATCATGTTTCCGGCATTGGAAAGCAGAGTGCAGTGTAAACGGATCAGGGACCCCTCAAAAGCAATTACTGCTTTGATTCCTATAGTGAAAAACAGGTGTCAGAAGATCCAAACCTCAGAGGTCAGATTTCATATTCTATCAGTTATTTGAGTCTGCAATAAACCAAGTTTGAAATGTCCGTGACAAGGGAGATGTTTTTATGATTTGTGAGAGCGTCGAAGTGACGTTAAAATCTAAACAATTTGACTTGGAGTGAAATATGGTGTGTGCTGCAGATTTTCAACACCAAAAATGAACACGCACACTGTTGTGTTGCTGCAACGGGCAGAATTCTACTACATTTACAACTTTAAATGAATTTCTTCTCACATCTTTTTGCTATATCATAAATTTAGAATGGCAATAAAACAATGACACCTGAGGCAGATTGTGTGTAAATATTATTTAAAGAATGATTTGATTTCGAAAAAAAAATATATATATATCTATATATATAAGTTTGGTTGCATACTTAACATGATACATTTGATAAAGGAAAAGTCTGGGGTGTTCATTTGATCACAGTTATGATGATTTTCAACACATTAAAGTGCATGTACTAAGTATGTCTGTAAAGTCAAATGTATATGCATAAGAAAGAAGCAGAACATTATGTGTACTGCAATTCTATCCAATGAAAACCGTGTATTTACTGGGGCTGTCGCTTTCTCAAATTTTCAAAAGATCTAACAAAAAAAAACAAACACCAAATATGAAACTGAAATGATAAGGGTCTTATGGCGGCTCCTGGATTTTTACCTGAACCTGATGCCCTTTCTTGAAGAGGGGGCCTGTGTTAAAATGTTGTTTTGATTCCTTTATTATTTCAGTTTTGTATTATACTTAGATTAGTGCATATTTTAAACATTTGTCAGTTTCATTAAATTGACTGACACACAGCGAGAGACAGGGCAGTAGTCCAACAAAGCACATAAGGTGTGCTAGTTAGAGTCTTGGGCTAAAGGGGAAATAAAATAAAGTTGCCGTGAGCTTTGTACCGGATGTATACCTAAAAGGAATAGTGGATAAATAAGGGGCCCATAGCTTATATCATAGTTTGCCCCTGGCCACCCTAGCAGGTTAAACCCTGTCACTTTCCAGATCGAAAGTGATGAGTGTTGAGTATTCACCCTTAAGCAAATCCATTTGAAGGTATATTACTTACTAACTGACGTATCAGTGTTTATCTAATGCACAACATGACAGCTTTTTCATCAGACAGACGAGATGGTTTTACACATCTGATGGATGTGAGATCCGCGGCTTGGTTATAGGACAGCCATAATGACCAACAGCAAGGTTGCGCCGTTCCAGGCCACAGCTTTTGATTCCCTGTACAATTCCACGGCGACATTATATTCCCCGTGTGCAGAAGTTATATCAAGGTCGTTTCAAATCACCCCCGTTCCCATTAAAGCGACAAGTTCAAACCCGATGCATCCTGGCACCGAAGAAGACGACATAAATTAGCTTGGTTGACGAGTGAAAAAAATAAGGCTTCTGAGTAGGTGGGAGAGGGGGGAAGAAAATAGTTTTTCACC
The DNA here is from genome assembly GCF_031162955.1 of Sander vitreus. Classification (NCBI taxonomy): domain Eukaryota; kingdom Metazoa; phylum Chordata; class Actinopteri; order Perciformes; family Percidae; genus Sander; species Sander vitreus. Next base: position 8,806,458 of record NC_135877.1, read on the forward strand.
CTTTAATGGAGCCGTCAACAATCACTTTTCAGCAGAGAGATGGTGTCACAAGGCGGATTGCGGTTTTGTGGTCTAAGGCAGAGGGGAAGCATCATTACCATAGAAAACATTACAGCCAACGGCAGACATCCAGGCCATCAAAGATGATCATCTCATAAATTCCATGCACTGTATAATAGGCCTGTCACTCTTGAAGGCTGAAGGGAGAATAATGCCCACGGCTGATTTTTACCTTCCACAGTGCTTCTAGTGATTACTGCTAAATAGGCCTCAGCTTGTTTAGCAAACACACACCGCGGATGCAAAACCACAATGTGGTGGGCAGCTTGTTTTTTGATGGCCACTGTCCGAATCCATATGTCCCTTTCAATCTCCCATGTCTTATCATTAAGGCAATAATTTGATGAGCAATTAAAGCAAGGCCGTCGTAAACAACCGCTCGGCCAGCTTGATGTGTGGCACGTCCAAACGGGAGAGACCGCAGCCCTGCCACCGCTGCTTAAATGCCAGCGGTGGGTAATCAGCCATCGGCAAAGAACCTGGATGGGCATTCGTGACAGCAGATACACACTGAAAGTGTTTGTAAGGCCACAGAAATCCACACACAGCCACGTGAAGCATGTACACAAACACACCCATGGGCCGTATAACAATAAGACGTTAATTTAGAACAAGGACCGGCTAAATAAAAGACTAATGCCGGAGGTAGCCAACCCTCTCCTCGTCTTAAAGGTCAGTAATAATGTCTTTGTCTCTGAAAACATGGACTCGAGACAATGTTTTGGAGGGAATATTTCTAGCGGGTGGGGGGCATTAGACAGGCAGTTTCCCCCTTCTCGTTAATTACACGATTAAGCTCTGCTAAGGTTAAATATCCATTCAAAGCCCTGCATTGCTAATTGGGACACAAGTGATGCTGCTGTCCGGATTTCATCTTCTAGTATTCCCCCCACACACACACACACACTCACACACACACACCCCAACACATTTAATAGGTTACATCATGTCGTTCTACATTTAAATTTTGTGAGCCAGGAAACACCCTGTTGTGGCACCACATTTAACACAAAAAAAGCATTTAGTTAAAGCACTTACCTAGCAGTGAGTGCTGCAGTCAAATCACTTCTGCAGAAAACTCACAGTTCCAATACCATGAGGGTCTAACAAACAAAATGTCCCTTTCATTCAAACACTTAAGCAAGGTTTAGTTTTGGAAGTGAAAATTATGTCAGTGAAGCTTTCCTATATATATATATATACACCTGAAAAATTGGTGCTTCCCATGATAGGGTTAGTACAACAAAAAGGAATAGGAAATGTAAATCTGACTGATTCTTAATGATAGGTAATGAAGGCCTATTAGCATTTCATGGCTGCACTTTGATTGATTAGAACTATATTTGAAGAGAGTATTAACTGTAAATAAAAACAGAGATTTTCTTTTCTTTTACCAAAAACATGCACAGGAGGTAAAATACTTTATTCGGCCCCAAGTTGTGACCGCATTAAATTCCCTATGCGTGCAATAGGATAGCGCTACAACCAACCAGCGCAACGCTAGTTGATAGATTAAAAGCTCCGAAAACATTCTTTTTTAAGAATGACTTCACTGCCGTTCTTTGTTCTTTTCTCAAAGAAAAGCTTAACTCCAAGTCTTCCAGAGTCGCGGCCAAAGCCGATTCGAAAGGCCGCTGTTCGCCAGCAGCAGCAGCCATCGTCTTTGTTTGCAAGTAGCAGGGAATTCACGCGGAACCGTCAAAACTCTGCCGTCATTTTGTTAAGCCTGCCCACCGACTCTATACACGATGTGATTGGCCTGACCAGAATTTGTTTTTTCCAGCTCGCAAGACAACGGAGAGTTGCTAGACCCCCTGGCTGCAAATTACATTTGCTGCCGCTAGGGTGAGTCTAGATGTCTAGGCTAGATTGTGGTTGCTGTACAGGACAATTGCATGTATGGAAAGATCATGGAAAAAGATATAAAAAACTAACCTAGTAGAGTAGTGAAAGACTATTTGACTTGAAGATAAGAGCATGTTAGAGCACTGGGTACATATTGTATGTATTAGGGATGAAGAGTAGAACTGAGCTGATTCATGAACAGTAGTGTCTGCTTGTCTAAGTGGTTCTCACACACATAAAAGCTTTCCCTCATGTACTATGCTTCCAGTAAATATTCCAAATGTGCACACCTTTCACCAAAAAAAATGATACTGAAATGAAGCCTGCACTTACTTCCACCTCATTCTTTTTGCAGTCTTTAAACATCTGTCAACTCTTCACGACAGCTTTGTTACAGGATATGTCTTCGCTCGCACCGTAGAACAATCACGGAATTTCAAACATAGATGAATGGCCTGTGGGGAGTGGAGCTATACGGACTCTCCTAGGACTGAACTGCAATGAGCACCATGAAAGGCCCATGTGGCCGGCTGAGTAGCACCCTCTGTACTGTAGTGAGCGGCAACTTAAGTTCTTAATTTCAACGAAGTAATGAAAGAAAAACCACAAGAGTTGTCTGTTATCCCTCCCCTTTTTGCTTCTGCTGCTTGACTTGAGTCCTCGACAGAGACAAATAAACTTGTTTAAATGGAGCAGAAAGCATTCAGAGGGGGAAGACGAATAGGGAACAAACTCGCGCAGTTTGGGAATCCACTTTCATCCCTCACTATATAGAAATATACCCCCCCCCCCCCCCCCCTTTCTCCTCTCTTTCTCCTCTCTCCCTCTTGCTCTCCCCTCTCTCAGGCGAACAGAGGGATGGTGATCTTTTCAAAAGGTCATTTGAACCATTTGTCTTATCTCAGAGTTTCTTCACTGAGATGGCAAGCACATAAGAGAAACTTTGCCTCGGGCTTTTGGCTTTGTACATTTCATAGCCAGGCAGCGAGAGCCCGGGCAACACAATTCTCTTCTCTTCGGCAATAACGTCTTACTTCCTGTTATTAAATTATGACGCACTAAATATAGCACCGTTGATTTTGGTTCCCCCCGTCTCAACAAGCAATCAGCAAAAGCAGGGTTGTAAACAATACTATAACCTACCTTATGAATAGCTAATGCAGACCCCTGATGGTTGACTACACTCATGCACCCACCCGTGTACTTTAACCTGAGTTTGAATCTGTTTTTTTTGCTATGCTGCCATGACTTGCCCTTTTCATTCCTGCTGCCGCGTCTGTAAACACCAACGAGCCACAGAGAACGACCAGGTTGCCTGTTCACTTAATAAAAACGAGTGAAAAATTACTGTGGACCGCTGCTGCTGCCTGCGCCCTACTGCGAGCACTACTTGAGTATTTACCTGCTATTAAGATAAACGAGTGCTGATTATTACCCAGGGTGCACTAGGGACAGCAGTCATTACAGCAACTTCCTGTTTCTGCTGCAGTTAGCCGGTTGTCCTCTGTGTTATTCACTAAACACCTGTGCTGGACGCCTCCGGCTTTTGGCAAAAAAAGATGAGCAAATTAATATTGATGAAGAGGAAAAACTGATCACCAGAACAGAATGAGCTACACTACAAAACACACCGACTGCAGCGGAGACACATTAGCCCTACTAATAATTGGTTTAGAATTGAAAGGAGTGTTACATTTGTTCTACACAAATTTGAAGTCTTTCTGAGATTTAAAAATAAAAATAAAAAACAGACCTGCTGTATCACACTGTAAAATATCGTCTACATTGACAAATATTTACCTGCAAAATGACTATCTGCTGTAAGAAACAAGACAAGAGTATTTAAGAACGACACAGATTGGTCTGCATTAGGTCTGCATTATTTCAGCATCGATTAATCTATTGACTCTTCTTTTTTTTTGGATTGATCTACTAATTGTTTAGTCTGTATCTACAAAATGTCAGAAAATAGCGATAGCAACATTTCCCAGACCCCAAGGTGACGTCTTTAAATTGTTTTGTTGTTGTTCAATTAACAATTCCAAATCCTAAATAAATATATTCAATTTCACAATATCAAAATGGAAAACAGCATGAGCTTGTGTCAAACTCTGCACATACATCGTTCTGCACGAGAAGTTCAAACATGAACTAACTGCTAACGAACAAGCTTTAGTCTGGATAAGCAAAGAAATTATATTATATTTATTATTATTTATATTTTGTTTTACATTTTCTGCATTCAGATTGTTGTACTCCACCTTCATGCTAATAATGACGGCATATGCCCTGATCATTATTGAACAAATAAAGCAAATAAAAAAAAGCAAAAACAAAGCAAATATGTGAGAGTTAAGAGGTGGGGGCAATGGCCCAGCCAATCAGATTTTAGGACAAGTCAACCCCCGCCCCCCCTCCCTCTCTCCCAGAACACTCTCAGTGAGGCAGGCCACGATGACAAGACGCCTTCAATTAACCTGCTGCACTCTGGCCAATGACATTTAGGCTCAAGCACGACCTGAATCACAACTAGCTTCCTCCTCTGTGCTCAGAAGTGTTCCGCTTCTAATTGCCACCTCGCCAGTAACAAGAGCCTGAAAGTGAAAGGAGCACTGGCACACAAAGGGCTTTTTCATCACATGCAAGGAATGCATTCACTGCACTGCAAGGGTATGCACATGGCGTTTGTGCACAGGCTCCCTATCCTCACTATACCCACCTCACTTAAAGTTACCCACAGCATTCCTGGCAGACCATACTGCTCTCGCAGCAGCCCCAAAACTGAAATATTCATCTTTAATAAGATGTTTACAGCACATGATTTATTTTGATAGTCCTATGCCTGCTGTTGAGAATATTTGTTGATGCTATGTTATGGAAAGAGAATATCCATACAGCTCTATCTGTTATATCCAGACATGTTCCCTTCTGTTTTCTCTCATTGATTTTGGCTAATACTGCCACCAAGTGGCTGCACTGTCTTGCTTTACAGAGGATAACACTGCGGTCTCCTCTCCTTTCATCCTGGCCGGCTTGGTCTATGTGCTGGACTGACTCGCCATAAAGGGAGTCAATGTGCCTTTTTTTAATGTTCGAGGCAGCTCAGTGGCTGTCATCTACAATTCATCCATATCACGTGTGCATGTGTGTCAGTCGGTTCAACATGACTTTTAGGTCTGTTGAAAGATGTGCTGCTGATTGTTGAGTAGCTGCTAGATTGAAGAGCAGTCCACCCACATCAACCGCACTCTTCCTCTTTCTCTCTCAAGCCTCCAACTCCCGGGATGGAAAGGTGAGCAAGAGTGATATACGAGCCAGCCTGAGTGAGATGAGAAGGACCTGCCATTCCCTGTCAAGAGGTAACGTTGCGAGGCGAGAGGTTACGCACATTGAAATGCCATTTTTCTGCAGTTTACTACCTCACTCCCGCCGCTACCTCTGAGGCCAGGATGAGAAATGCGACCTATGAAAAATGGCTCCCATTACAGGCTTGACCCCAGCTGATCTTTGCTGTTGACCCCCACATCTTATAAGTGTGACCCCTTTGCAATGTCTCAACCTTTCCACCACACACACACGCTCGCATGCAGAAACACTCACACATCCACTCCCGTTTTTCCCCCTCCCACGGGTGCCTTTAGATTAGTAATAACCATCTAGCTAGCTGCCAATAGGCCCATGGTGAGTATCTACCGCCAGCCCTTTTCTAAATCAGTGTAAATGGCTTCACACCAGAGGACAAGAAATTAATCTTGCACTAATCACTAGCATGGACTACTTACTGTACCAGGTACGATACAGCAGCTGGAACTGGATCTATGCTGGTGAATTAATGGCATATTACCAACGGTAGTGTGTTTACCAGTTTTGGGGAAAGTTATTGTAAAAGGTAATTAGTTCAAGTAATTCACTTTGCGTCACAGACTTATTTTGCAGACGTTTAAGGTATCTAATGAGATACTTGCTGTAGCAATATGGCTTGTACTCCAAATATCCCATTCAAGGCTATTGCTGTTTTGAACACAAGAAGCCAATTTTACTCATATCAAACACATGAAGGGTATTTTTTAGAACAAGGAACATCATCTCTGCCACGGGTGCACGGGTTTTCTTTTTTTCTAATTTACACTAAAATGTAAAGCAAGTCAATGATTTTGTTTGTCTTAACACCCACCTCACATACAAAGTGCAAATTCAGAGAATTTTTTTACGGTCAGGGTCATACCTTACACTCTATTGCTAATACATACTGTATCTTTATGCTGTTTACTTTTCTACTCTAACTCTCGAACTATATGGCTCCTATAGATATTGATCAGGACATAACTCTGCAAGACTTGGGCAAATAACCACAGGCATCGCAGATAAACTTAACTCCATACCAGCTTTTAATTAATAATTATGGCTAAGATCCTTTTTTCTGTGCATATTTTAACATGTCCAATGCTGTAAAAAAAAAAAAAAGAATTCATTCTTCAAATATAGGTAAGTGTTTTTGTCTATCTAGCTACTTTTAACGCTTTGTCTTTCCTTTATGCATGCCTTATTGGTCATGGTCCCCCATTGTGTAAGAAGGCGGAAAATATAACGTGATTATCCTGCTCCCAACACTACTTTCACTATCGAAATGAGCATGTCCATCCATCTTCAACCTCTTAAACAAGAAGAATTCTTGAAGAATGGCGGCACCGTGGCTCACAGCAACTTGGCAGTGCAGAGTTCGATCACCGGTCCGCGCAGAGTTTGATCCCCAGTCTGGGCAGGGCCTTTCTGTGTGGAGATTGCATGTTCTCCCCGTGTTTACGTGGGTTTCCTCCTGGTGGTCCGGTTTTCCTCCCACCATGCAAGACATGCATGATAGGTAACTAGGACTACAGTTAAAAATTGGCCATCTGGCTAAAACTGGCGCATTTAAATGAAAAAAAAAGAAATATTGATTAATGGGCATTGTCCTAATCAAATAAATAAATCTTTAAAAAATAAAATAAAAAATAATCACGTAAATACCTAAATCTAACAAGTTTTTTTTTTCACTAAGGGATTGTTTACTTCATTTAGTTATGTGTGACAAGAAGACATTTGGAGTGTCAGCAGAGTATATTAATAGACCATCCCGAAAAGAATAATATAGGAAATAGTTGAATTACCCTTTTATCTTTTCATCCAACACTTTCAGGATAAAACCATGTGGTAATTTTCCTCTTAAAAGTGCCTGCCTGCCTGGCTGCACGTAGCAGTATACATTGTGCGTGGGATTTTTAACTTTCAACACTAAGACCAGTACAGCTTAGAGAGAACTGGCATTAGCTCTTTCTGTTCGCCTACTAAAAAAAAATGCCATGTTCCTGCTTCTCAAATTACAGAAATTCAGTAACAACTGCCTGTACCATTCAAATAAGCGCAATACATAAACAAATAATGGCCATGTTGTGTGATAAAGGGGCAGGCAGGATGAGGAACGTCCCTACATTAGCTCTGCTATCCTGCTATTGATAATAGCTACTCTAGCCACAATTGACAACTTGCTAGCTATGCCTGAAAAGCTTTCTGTTGTCACATATGCAGATAATGTGGCAGATTTATTTCTTGAATTTATTTGCAATTTTTGAAACAGTGGGTCAAACAGAGTTAGAAAAAAATAGGCTTCAAATTTTTAACTAGCAACCATCGATGCCAGCTAAAATGACCACTGTCACTGGCAGATTTTATCTGCTGTAGCTAGCAACTAATCGAGCTTTAGCTTTAAGTTGGCTGACGTTTTACATTTTTTATCCTGACTCCCAGGAAAATAGTTAGCATTCACAGTAGTTGATGATCCATGTAAAAGACAGAAATAAAGAAACAGCTTTGTTCTTGTATTGCAGCGTAGAGCTAGTTAGCCTGAAACACTATCTTGGATAACGTTGGCTGGGGTTGCTGGAGTGTAACTTCCCCAAAACTAATAATGGATAGAGCTGCTAAGGTTAGCCTAAACTCTTATAGGATCCCGTACCTACAAACTACACAGTGTATATGCTACATGTAGTTGTGAACAGGGTTTTTGTAAATAAATGAAACATAGTTAATGATGTGCTCCTTGACCTTGGAAGTGCCGCTCAGTTACTGGTTGTATGCTAGTTAGCTGGGTATGCTAATGACAGCACCTTATGTAAGAGCAGTTAAAAACACGCTGTTTAATCCATACCTCACACCTTTTGCTCTTGTGTATTTGGTGGAGAAAGCATGTGGGGAAATCCTGCCTAGTTGCGGTTGCTAAGGCTATGCTTGGACAATTGCTACTCAGGGGACGGGTTGGGCTTACAGTCAATTAGTTATTAGTAATAGTAGTAATAGTAATTATTCTTGGTTAACCAAGCCCTAATCAGACTTCAATGTATATGATTAAATATAAGTCAAATGACATCAAATTATTGTGTTAATCAATGCCATTTAGCACATAACTTTCACATTTGATGAGGGATAAAAACATGCTCTGCTCAGACAGTCGCTAAATAGGAGAGAAACTGTTTTACATATTTAACATATTAGTGATTGTTTATAAAGAGAGACACGGCGTTATTAGTGGAGATGGGAGACGGCGCTCATCCTGAGAAATCAAAGATGCAGCGATTTATGAAAACAAATCTGATCAGAAGTAACCTCCAGGCAATGATACAAAAGAAAATGCGTTGTGGGAGGAAGGCAAGCAAATATTTGATCAAAGTTAAGGAGAACGTCTGCGTGTTGTGCTTTTCATCTACATCCAACTTTGCAGCCTGGCAACAAACATCCACCAATCAAATGTATTCAAATTTGTATGTACAGTAGCACCTTCTGTTCTGCCAGGAATAGATGAGAGATGTCATCACCACTGGGGAAGAGTGTAACACTGCTGAGAAGGCAAAGAAAACCACTTGACATTTAATTTTAGTTGGACTGATGGTCATAAAACATCATTTATTTGCTCAACATTTTTGTAGCAAATAACAAATCAGCGGGTAGCTTAAAACCTGTTCTTGCTGGAAGATTGCAACCAAAGCACTGATAAAACAGGGGATCCAGTGCAGAGTCAAGTATGGATAGTGACTAGTACGATCCATAATCTTAAATTAAACCAACAGCATTTTATGCCACACCACCACAAAAGTGTTTAATTCACCAAAATATCTGCTATTTTCAGTGAGTATAGCCGACTTGCCCAACCCAACTAGACCCAATGATATTTAAAACAAACAATTAGATTCTCCAATGCAATAGTTGAGAAAATTACCTTTTGCAATTCAAATCCACAATCTAGAACCCCAGCGAGATAATTTTATCATCTCCATATTCATCCGCAGCGGTGTCAACAACAATGTTCTCCCGCTGGATGTTATTAAATACATACTAAGTTTCCCGAGCCAATCCAAACACAAACCCTACAATTCAAAGACTTGAAGGTTATAATCTGTGGTTGCTGACATACATTTATTTTCCCACCATGCAGTCAGAACTGGTCAGGGTGACTGTGGTTAGCAAATGTATTTAACATTTTTTGGAGAAGACAGATTTTCAAATTAACCGTTTGACCTGCATTCTCAAAAGGTCTGTGACATTGCCAGGAAATACTTTCATAATGCACATGTTTGAAATATTTTGTTGTCATGTCCTTTCTTTACTCCATGAAATCAGTTAAAGGATTGAATTTGTGTTTATTCTTCTCGGGCAAAGGACATTTTGACAAGAGCGGAACATGTGCGTGTTTCAAGCGAGAGCAAGAGCTCATCAATTTAGAAGACTAGGTAGAAGGCACAAATCATTGACTTATCTGCTGGTGACTTAGTTGTTAAAGGAACACGCCGACTTATTGGACTTATACTTTGTCTTATTCACCGTAGCCCCCAGAGTTAGATAAGTCCATACATACCCTTCTCATCTCCGTGCGTGTTGTAACTCTGTCCGACGGCTCCACCGGTAGCTTAGCCTAGCACGGATCCTGAAGGTAATCGGTTCCAACTAGCCTACTGCTCCGAATAAGTGACTAAATAACGCCAACATGTTCCTATTTACATGTTGTGATTTGTATAGTCACAGGCAGCGTGTACAAATAAAAGGTCACATGAGACACAGCCATCTTCTAACTATATAAACTGGGAACTATATTCTCAGAAAGACAAAGCACTGCTACTTCTGCTACTTGGGCGGAGTGATATGCTTGCAGCACCTGAGAAGACCCGAGCAGAGTAGCAATGCTTCGCCTTTCTGATAATATAGTTCCCAGTTTATATACGGTTAGAAGATGGCTGTGTCTCATGTGATGTTATTTGTACACGCTGTGACTATACAAATCACAACGTTTACACAATGTAAATAGGAAGATGTTGGCGTTATTTTGTCACTTATTCAGAGCAGTAGGCTAGTTACCTAGGAACCTGTTACCTCCAGGATCCGTGCTAGGCTAAGCTACCGGTGGGGCCGTCGGACAGAGTTACAACACGCACGGAGATGAGAAGGGTATGTATGGACTTATCTAACTCTGAGGGTTACGGTGAATAAGCTAAAGTCCCAATAAGTCGGCGTGTTCCTTTAAAGTAAATCCGCACAGCGAGCCGCAACATGAAGAACAGCAATGGTCTTTTCTGAAAGTAAAAACTGGACAGAAGGTGATCATGTGTAGAGGAATAGAATGACATTTTCTCATTCTCAAACTTGATATTTCCATCCGTGCTTGAATGAGGTTTTATAGGACTTTCTTTTTCTTTTTTTTCTTTTTTACAATGAGCTTAAAAGCATCAGATTTTAGCTTCATTCCCTTAAAGTCAACACACAAGATAATCTTTCTAGTAATTTGTAAAACTGTAATGCATTGTGAGTCGGCTTGTTCGCTGTCTTAGCAGAGGTTGATGTCAGTGGTCTCTTTTGACCGGACTGTTCGACTTCTCGGATTCAGATATTAGTTTTTGTTGTTTTTTTGATACTGTAGAATAACAGAATCCTTCAAAATAAATGCTTTTAATCAAACCGAAACACACCTGTTGCGTTTTGTTTCCATTTGAACTCAGTGTGGGAGTCTTTACTGCGGTATGCTGTCGTCTCCTCTCATTTGATTTCTGGGTTTCACCGAGGGCAGGGCTCTGCACACACGAGCTTCCAATATTCGCTGTTTATGAGTACCGAAGTTCCGAAGCCCAAAAAATGATATTTGGGAAAGCTCTAGTTGATAAACTGGCCCCTGGCATGTTAGCTCGACGCAGGGACTGGAAGTGTGGGTATGCGGTAACAGCAAAATTGTCTTATTTATGTTTGTTTTTTTGTGTTCTTCGTTAGCTAGCTTACTGACGTTAGCTACTAGTAAATCATTCACAGGTTGTTTTTTTTGTCAACCCCATAGCTTCACTTTGAGGATGGGACTTCTGGGGCTAAGCTAGCGTTAGCTCTTTCCTCCTGCATCAAGTCACTCGGTGCTTCTCATGTCGCTTAAATTGCCTCCTCGACTCCTCCACTTGTCTCCCTTCCTGCGTCTTAGTCCCTCCCACCGAGGCGGCACGGGAGAGACGCGAGGAAATCATCCGAGGAGTGAGGCAACGAGCAAATGTGTTTTAGAGGGATGAGACATCCTTTCCTCTGAATACGTCAGCTGTGTGGGTGGAGTTAGCAACTCCTTCAACTGCACGGCTTCCAGGAAGGCTGCTCTCGTGTATCCTCGACTATAGCTCGTCGTTGATCCGTCTTCGATGCTCGCTTCGCGGGGCAGAAATAAGAGCTTTCAGACGACCTTTACAGAGGAGGGAAAGAACAACTTCCGGTTCAGCCGAGGACCGAGGAGTCAAGGAGCTATCAAATAAGGGCAGCCACTGTGGCTAATGAAAGGCAGTACATACTGTACCTCCATAATGTAGGCTGGCTGCTTTTTAAACCACAGTCTTGTTTTCTATTGCTGCATGTGTTGAATACAGAATATGTGACGTGTTGGTGTGGAGGATTTGGGATTGTTTAAAGGCACCTTTAACAGAACTATGCTGAGTAATGGAAAGTAAGAAAGACATTCACCACAAAAGAGGAAAACTATACATTTCTCAATCAACTGTAGGCTCAGTAAATCTCCTGGAACACGCTGAACAAAACAAAATGATGATATCTCACACAGCAGTATCAAAGGCTGGATTTCTTTCTTTTTTTCTTTGCACACAACTTGATTAAAATGCCCCGACCTGCAACTAACACCCTTCTTGTCCCTCGCTGTTCCCTCGTTATCACAGCAGGCTTCCCCCCCCCTCCCAAATGCCCTTCCTCCATTTCATGTGGTTTTTAATACACCACCTGCCTTCGGATGCCCATCTCATTACAACTTTGGAAAACAACGGAATGACTTGGTGATTCTGACATGAGAATAAGCTTCTTCGATCACTGAAATAGCAAGCAATTAATAGTAACACTTTGTGCGGGTTGGGACCACAGATTGGTCATGTGAGAGGAGTGCATTGGGGGGAGAAAGTACATGATCACATGGGACAGATTATTAAAAAAGGAGAAGATACATCAGTCAGTAGGAAAAGTATAGTTCCCAAGCATATATCTGGATCTCCTTTGCAAAGTGGAGTCTGTTCCTGAGAACGTACACAGGTCTCATCAAGAATAATGGAAAGTATTTCAAATGTGGCTGAGTTTTCAAAATATATAATCTGTTATATCAGTACAGAGTTAAATTAGCATAATGCTTGCTTTGGCAGCTGCATATTAATGCATAAAAGCAAGCAGGCAACACGATATACATTAGGTCTTCAAGGGTCCAACCGAACTCTAGGTCCCGAGACCCGACGCCTACGGGTTCAGGTCCCGTTCTATTGCGTAGCAAATTTCGCTGCCAAAGACAGACGATTCTAACATAAAAACAATTAACATTTCTTTCTGATATTCTTGTATTTCCACTTATCAAAGCACACAGCATCCTCTGCCTATTTTGGTACATAGTTTAGTGCCTACTTCCCAATTTCAACTAAGCGAAAAGATACGGTACTGTTTAGGTGCTACTGTATCTGGATCATGAGTTTTACCTAAAACAAGTTGTAGGGAGGGTTAAGTGGAGGACGATAAGTGTCTATTATCTTTCAATTAAAAAACGTTTTGTCTGTGTCATCATTTTCTTGCTTTTTTTTCTCTGAAAAACGTCAATTCTGCCTGAAAGGTGAAGAAACAAAGCTATTTCTGCTTTGAGGAGACAACTTTTTTTACTCTGTTGGAGGGATAATCATTCTCTTATTCCAGGTCACTCTCAAAATCCCTTATCTCGTGCATCATCCATCCACTGGTCTTGAGGTACATCATGTTGTTGTTCATCTTTTTCCTACACTACCTCACATTTTTCTTTATTTCACTTACAGGCGTTAACCTGTCCACAGTGCATATATGCAGTCTGGGGTCAGTACACAGACGTAGTAACATTTTTCATCAAGTCTTATTTAGTGAAATTAAATGAGAACCACTTTCCACTATTTTATTTGTTTTACTGCTCAGTTTAACACTAGAACGGCCATGACGGTCATTTTGACCGATTTGAAATTTATATGTGTAATAACTTTGCTGAATAAAATGATGTGATATGAATTATTGAAACACGTATTACTACTCAAATGTATAATTAAACTCGTTAAAATGTACATTTCGGTGTTATTACGTTTTTCTAAAGATATCCTAACACAATACATACTACAATATCGTAATTAGGTATGTATCATGAGAGATTATAGAGTTTGGAATCTGGCGGTCAAAATGACCGCTCACGGCAGTTCTAGCAGTTATGGAATTCCGGCACTTCAAGTGTTAAGGCACTGCTCTCCTCTGTGATCGGATTTAAAACCCAAACAAACTGTTTTGTGAGTGGGCCTTTTTTTGAATATCATCCACTAGACCTCCCATTGTCTGAGTGGGATGAGACTCAGAGCCATGAGACAAGACTCTGACAACACTTCTGACAACTAAATCCAGTGTGTGTGTGTGTGTGTGTGTGTGTGTGTGTGTGTGTGTGGGGGGGGGCTGTAGTTCTCAAATTCAGAGACATTTCAGTCTTGTTCTTGGAGTAATTTCTGTAAAGTAGAAAAGTATTTCTGACTTCTTTCTAATAATGTTATTGTTTTCTTCCCCCCCCCATTACTGATTCTCCCACAAACAAACGTCTCCTCTCTGGCAGATTTGTGACTCTGATCCAGGGGCGTAATCTGTGAACGGCTCTGTCAACATAACCGGCTGCCTATTCATGTTTATCGCTACATTCCAGGAAGACACTGGGCGGAGAGGAAGAAGTGGGAACAGAGATGGAGGTGAGAGGGAAGGACAGACAGTACGGTGAATGAAAAGGGGGTGGGGGGAAGAGAGCGACGGGCAGACGAGGGAATCACTCAATCGTTTCGGCGGAGGAAAAGAGGTATGAATATTCCAATTTTACCCTGCTCATTAGAGACGGCTGCCTCTTCCTTTGGGGGAAAGCGCTGCTTGTGTTTGCTTCGAGCCTGATTATTTGCATGATGTATTCCACGGCTTTATATTCAGTGATGGGAGGAAGATGGCGTTCTGGCAGGCTGACAGTGAGGCCTAAGGGCTGCCGAAGCAGGCACAGTCAGCTTTATTCAATGCAAAGTTCAAAGGCCACGCTTCTTTACCCCAAATTAGTCACCATTTCACAGTCACTAAAGCCCCCTTCCAACAACTCTACTAAGGCTATTTTCTGAAAGGATGGGCACACTGAGGGGGAGATTACTATTTTGGGACAACAGCTTATAGCTAATAATGAATTCATACTGCCAGCAACCTGAGAAGCGGGTTTCTACAATGCATTTTGGATGACCCAAGAAAGTCATATAGCCTCATTTCCTGGTCTTTTGGCATGGAGAAAATGGCTGCAGTTGAACCCTTTGGGCAACATCACCTATCAACAGCCAATCATGCATTTTGGCATTCAAATACATCCTGTCGATCACATCGTGATTAGTGCTGGAGCAGAACATTAGTTTCAAATGGGCAGGCAGCATCTGCAACACAATCAGGCTATTTGTCTTCTAATATGACAACAAAAACTAAACATTTTTGCTGTTGATTATTCTGTGTCATTTCTCCATCATGAAGTGCACAAATTTCAAAAGTATTTTCGTTTGTGTCCTTTTTTATACTTATTTTGGTGTTGTATAGATTTTCAGGGGGGGAAAAATCAAATATTAAGAAAACTATGAAGAAAAACATTACGTGTATGTAATTGCGTGCCATCTCTCACTCTCTCATCTAAGATTTTGAATGTATGTCTCAGGCTGTTGGTAGTCAAATAAAAATAAAAAAATAGTAAAAAGAAGAAGTAGAAGTTTAGGAAAACAACAACAATCAGTTTGTAATACAGCGTAGTGGATTGTACAGCAATCTGATGTGGTTGTCAATGAGTTATGAAAAAATATAGATAACTGCATCCGAGCTGAAACTATTAATTGATTATCAATCTATTAGCATTTACCATGTAGCCGTTACTCGAGGACTATTAGACAGTTTACATTTTATAATGTTCCTTTTCGTTCTGGAGATTTCCCTGTATGTCATATGACTGGGCATACATTTCTTTGCATTGGATGCTTTGCAGACAACATGCTGACATTGTTTGAAAACCTGACGCCTTGTTTCTTCAGGAAGACTCCCTGCTACCTTAGTGGCAGCTGATGAATAAAAGAATAAAAAGTAGCCAGGTCCACATTAGTCTCACATTGCCAGACCTTCCTCCACAGCGCTGCGGAGGAGTGTCCGGCTAGTCCACACAGCATTCCGGGATGGGAGAAAAACGTGCTCTGGTTTATTGCCATTTCTTTAAACCAATCACAATCGTCTTGGGCGACGCATCTGCAAAATAGCCTTGGGAAGGAAATCGTTTTGGTGGAACATGTGTACTTTGTAAGGTTGTACATTTTAGTCATGCAACAGAAAACTCAGATTGGACAGATAGTCTAGCTAGCTGTCTGGATTAACCCTGCAGAGATCTTAAAAAAGGTTAAACATAGTCCTCATAAATGGACCGGAGTTTAGAATGCCAACACAAAGAAAACGGAAGGTGTCGGACATCCGGCTGAAAATTAATGACATCCGGCGGAATTCCCGCCGGCACCTGAACAATCCCGGAAGTGAAACGTCGTCGATATAGACTAGGTCCACACGAACAATGTGAGAGAACAGCCAACCCTCCACCTGCGACAACTGTTGATGATGTTTGTGTTTCCTTTGTGCTCGTGTTCCAAGAACACGCGATTCAAACATCTCCAGGAGCCAGATCTACACCTCCTTTCGCCGTTTCATCAACTCCACTGGATACCTTTAATGCACTGCATAATGAAATGTAGCATTGAGTATGCAACAGCTCTAATCCTAAATAAATACAAAACACAGTCACGCTGCACATTGCATCATAGTGAAACAGAGTGTGCCAGATTAGGCTTCACACATGAGCGTGATGCCTTCTCAGCATGACATCCACCTTCCCTCGCCGACTCAACTCGCACCTCTCTTTCCACTCGACTCCACGCCTCACAGACTTTGCGGGAGAGCCTGCAGTCACATTAGCTCAGAGCAGTGACTTTGCAACTGAGACACCCCCCGTGGTACATCAGCTATCTATAGATTATAGCAGACAAACAATCTCTATGTGTTTGTGTTTCTAAGAGGGAGGCAGATATTTATTTCTGCACATATCCCCCTGCTAAATGCACACTTGACGTCGACACATAACGGCAATACAAGATATAGCGGTGTGGTTTCATTTGGTGGCTTGATGGCAGTTTATAAGTGACAGGCTATGAGTCAGGGGAGACTGAGGATATAGAGAGAGCAAGACATAAAGAAGAAGTAGAGGTTGAGAGGAGAGGGGAGCTGTGAAGGTGAGAAGGGGAGTCAAGGAAGAGATGAGGCAAGATTGAGAAGTGAAAGAGAAATGGAAAAACAGAGGAGTTGTGTTCAGAGGAGAAGAGAAAGAAGGAAAGAAGAAAGAAAGAAAGAAGTGGAGGGGAGGGTTTAGCAAATGTTTGCAGTCAATGTTTATCATACAAGGTATGATACTACATACAAGATACAAGATACTAATGTGGTGAAAAGCAGTGTTGTAATGGGGAGAAGGATATTCTTCGATAGATATGCATCACGGTATGCCAAATGTATAAAAGTTGTGTAGAAAAGTATCCAAATCAAGTTTTTGACTAGAAGTTGCTTCTAAAATTCCTTTTCCGGCTCTTCCCTGTCTGCCTTTACTAAACAACTGTTAGTTTCAGTTTACATTTCTGTCGGCCCAGACTCATTTAATATATGCAGTGAAGACTTGGAAGGAATTTAACAAAAACTTATTAAGTGTATTTTTTTGATAAAATGGAAGTTATCACTATATTGACATGTATTCCAGCTAATACTTTCCAATAAAGGGGACTGATAGAGAGCTTTGTCGCATGGTGCAATGGCAATCAACTGAAGCTCAATATACAGAACCATCTGAAAAGGCCTTTTTTTGAAAACTGTTTGGAAAAGGGTAGGCACTTTAAAAAATATATATGATTGGTTGAACCATCTCTCTATCATGTCCACTATTGGAGTTTTGAACAAAGAGTCGCGGCCGTTGCACACACCTAAACCACGCCCGTAGCTGCCAGTAGCTCCACACCGGACAATGAATGGTTCGGTAAGCCGGTATTTCAGACACACACGGACGCATTACTTGAAGTCTGACAAGATGGATTTTCGTGTCATACGTGATCCTGCAAATTCTCGCGTTATCTTATATCGTAAGAACTCCCCTCCCCATCCCATCCCATCCCCAAGAAAGTTGTAAACACGACCTAATTTCTCAGGTGTGTGCGGCGTTAGGCTAAAGCCATTCTAGGCAATGATGTACATTAAGTGTATCTGACATGCAGCTGTCAGCCTGACTCTCCATTATCCCAGACTGAACACAAACACACATACGAACACGAAAAACACACGCACGCACACACACACACACACACACACACACATCTGGTGAACTCACCTGATCAACTCATTCATGTCTCTCACTCAGTCTCTCTCTCTCTCATTTACACTCTTGGGAATCAGAAGGGGACACACCTGCGGCTGTAGATGGCCTCACTAAACGGGCTATTAGGATGCATTCAGGGACGACAGGGACGTCTTGCCTCTATAATCACAAAGGCAATGCTTATATCGACAGATTGCTTCGAATGACTGCATCTGCGCTGCATTCAAATCCAAATTTAAAATGGCCGGTCTGATTTTTAATTACAAAATAAAGGAATAAAATATTTGTTGATTTGAATGATAATCAATCACCCTATTGAGGCCATTTTTCTCAGTCACTGTCAGTATAAATCATGTTCAACTAACTACCATTGAGATGCACCTTGATTTCAACTGGGCACACCCGTCTGGCATTTCACTGTTGGGGGGGGGGGGAGATGCCGCACTGGCTGAGCATGATATGTACAAGACAGCCACGTCTTGTGGGCTTCGGTGGAGTTTAACTGAGCAAGGCGGACGGCATGCCCACAGACTCTAAAGAGTTACAGCCATGAAACCACATAACCCTCACAGCATCAAATCCACAATTGAATGTTCTGCACTGTCGCATGTTGCTTGCTGAGATGGAGACGGGGCGAGCAAGGGAAGGGAAAGAGTTCTCTTTGAATCTCTTAACCTTTACGGCTTGTTGCAGTATCAAGCCCCGCGGACAAGATCGGACGCTGACACGTTTGTCGAGGGATGACAAATTAGCTGTCCTTCCACATGCCTGATTGCCTGACCTTTATTCACTAAGTGGTGGTGGTGGTGAGATGGGGGGTGACAGCGGTAAATGGTGCCTGTGTCAATGAGAGGGGCCTGCACAGGAAATCCACATTTCACCCTGTCAATTAGCATTCACAATGAGAATGATGGAAACACAATCCAGAGCCGAGCAGCTTATACATTTCTTCTTCTTTTTGACCACGATAATATTGGTTTGTATTCAACTGTATAATGCTTACTGAGTACGTACTGTATTATCGGCTAAGATTAGATAGTGTTTTAGGAAACTTCATGTAAAAAATAAAAATGGAAGCCAGTCATTTCCTGTTCTCTCTGTGAATACAAAACAATGCGTTCTCTCTGCTGAACTTCCTCATGTGACACTCAAGAATCTATGGCTTCAAAAGTACTGGAAATTGGACTACGAGAGCACGTAAGCAGAGTTCACAAAAACAGATACGCAATGCTATGTTGGCTTTGAGATAGGGGTGATAGTTTTGTGTTCTAAAATCTCTGTAAAACGTGAAAGAAATCTCAAGAGCTCATTAAGTTAAGTTGGAGTTGCAATATCTTGTTGATCATTTTGTTTCATTAAACTCAATGGTTGAGCCATCTTTAGCACTCATTTAAAGTATGTTAGGCTCAATAGATCTTCCCAGGGGCTACTGCAATTTTCAAATTCAGACCTTTTTAAGTGTCCATTATGTGTTTAGGGGCGCAAAAACCACGTTCAAAAGGTAATCATATTTTTAGATGTTTTGAAGATGTTTCTGAGAATTCGCTTAACAAAATGGTAACCAAAAAAAGAGATGTATGTGTTATATTTTAAAAGCATGCACAACCAATCCGGTTAAATGTCCACAATATTTAAAACAATATTAAAAAAGGTAGTACTGTTAACAATTACCGTTTTTAGCTAAACTAAATATTGCCATGGAAAACAAAATGTTTTCATTGCAAACTGTTGCTGAAAAGATGGATCTAATGTCATTCTACTTTAAAGGTTTTTGAAATTATTATATTGGTATGATGTTTTAGACAGTAATAAGGTGACTCTGGGCTTCTAAAACTGGAAATAATGATCAATCCAGGCACAATTAACAGCAGCACTTGACTCGGATCATTGGATTTTCCAGATTGAAATGTTAACTTGTGTTAGAATAGAACTTACAGTAACAGTGAGTTGTAGAACACCACAAGAAGACGATCAACTGTTGTGCCGTCTCATCACCACACAGAGCAAGTCTGGTATAGTTCTGCTATGATAATCCTGCATATTATATACATTTTTTTCTCTATTGATATTTAAGAAATGTTCCATTGAAATGTTATGAGTAAAATTAAAGGATTACAGTATAGATTATTTCATTAGATTGTCAAATGGAAAGTTAAAAATACAACACACATACAATTGCTTACACTTGTTTTTTAACCTTTATTTATTTGAGAACAAATTCTCATTTGCAACGACGACCTGTCACATTCACACAGTTACACATTCATACCTGGAAGCTGCTCAGTACAACCACAGTCTGATTTGGTGGCCACTGAGCAGCTCCACTGGAGCGGTTGGGGGTTAAGGGCCTTGCTCAAGGGCACCTCGCTTCTTTAACCTTTAGGCCACCACTGTCCTTACCAGTACCATAAAGATATAAGATGCAGGTGAACCACTGCAATGACACACACACACACACACACACACACACACACACACACGTGAACGTAGCATGAGCTACCGAAACGTCTGCTCTGAGACACACACACTCAGACTCGCACACAAAAACACAATGCAAGTCTCAAACAAGACATGGAGCTTCAAAGCCTTCACGGTTTTCGCATATCAAAGTTTTTTCCTGTACATTTTACATAATTTTCATTCAGCATCAATTGAATCAATGGACGCCAAACTGGGATCTTTCTATTCTTCTGGCAGCAGATACTGTATTGACCAGGATCAGGGAGGCTATTATATATTAGTAATTTATTCATTTTTCTATTTAAATGACAGCTGTACACTGAAAACAATATCACTGCGTTCGTTGAGAGAAGAGTGTGCTGCAGCGGAGGTGTTAGATCACATCATTATTTGGCAGGCTGCTTCAACAAAAAAAAAAAAAAAAAATCAAGATTATGCAACTGCTTGTTTGAAAGCGAATAAAAAGTGATGAGGGCACAGGGGAATGCTACTAAAATGTAAGAGTTAAGAGTCACCAAAAACACCATTTATTTATCTGTTCCAAGAAACTCATTATTTCTTATACACAACTCACAAAAAGTCAGGGATATTCAGTTTTCCACTATAACCTTTACAGGTGAACTTAATGTGACCTTCTCTAAACTTCTGAATGCGTATGTCCAACAGTTCAATGTTTCAGTACTTTCTGCACAACTCGCTGTTCTCTAACAAGGAGCCTAACGGCAAAATTCACAACAGGTGTTTGATCCATGAATCGACCAATACATTTCCCGGTTCAATTAGAATTGATATTTAAACAGTCCTCCTCATCATGCTGTTCACATTTTGATATCATGAGACCAAGACGACACCTAACAATTGATCAACAGTACCTGGCCATTGCGAGGCTTCAAACAGGATGCTCTCAGACCGAAGTGGCCACTGAGCTTAGAGTGTCACAGAGTGTCATCGGCAGGTTGCAACAGAGATACAGAGAGACTGGAAGAGTCACAGAAAGGCATAAAAGTGGACACCCATTGGCCACATCCCACACTGATGACCGCTTCATTGTGAACAGTGCCCTGCGGAACCGGATGATGAATGCCACTCAACTCCAGGCACATTTAAGGGAGGTGAGAGGCACCCAAGTGTCACGTCAGAACATTCAAAACTGTTTACATCAGCGTGGTCTGCGTGCTAGACGCCCACGGGTACCTGACCACACCACCACCACCAGGCACAGGCGTCATCGTCTTGCTGGACGAGGGACCAGTGGGCCTCAGTGCTATTCTCTGATGAAAGTCGATTCACGTTGAGCAGTTCAAGTTGGAGAAGTCAAGGAGAGCGCTATGCATCAGCCATTGTTGTCACCAGACGACCCTTTGGTGGTGGTGGTGTTACAGTGTGGGCAGGTGTGTCTAGTCAATACAGAGCTGCCCTACACTTTCTGAATGGTACAGTGACAAGCCCATACTACCTGAATAACATCATTAATCCAGTCATTGTGCCCCTGCATGAACAACACAGGCCTAATTTCATCTTCATGGACGACAATGCTCCAGCTCATCGAGGTCGCATCATTAGGGAACGGCTGCTGGAGACTGGGGTACCTCAAATGGAGTGGCCCGCACTTTCTCCAGACCTGAATCCCATAGAAAACCTATGGGATCAGCTGAGTCGGCGTGTTGAGGCTCGTAACTCTGTCCCCAGAACCTCAATGACCTCAGGGCCGCCCTTCAAGAAGAGTGGGATGCCATGACTCAGCAGACAATAACTCGACTTGTGGAAAGTTGTTGTCAAGCTGTAATTGGTGCTCAAGGGCACATGACAAGTTATTGAGACATTGACATTTTTTTGTTGTGGTATACCCACCACGGCTTTTGTTTCAATACACTTTTTGAGATGAGGAAATCACCATTGCATGCTTCTACTTAAATGCCCTACTTTCATGATATAATACCACTGTAGCTTGAACTTTTTGTGAGTAGTGGTGTGTATATATATAATAACAAGGTCTATGATTTGGAGAGATCTACAGAGCACAACTGTTCATATTTGTCATTAGGCAACAAAAAAAAAATGCCCCTACTAATGTTAAAACCAAACCTACGGTCTTTTTCTTATATCTATTCTACTGTGTTATGGATTTCATTACTTTCATACATTGAGAGGTCAAAGTTGGTGGAGTGGCTGACTGGAGTTAAGGCTCCAGTGAAATGTTGAATAAAAACGCCTGAAAGAGACTTCTAAATCTAATTTCAGTATTCAGTGAGCATAGATACATTGTGCAAGTTTTTAGGTTACATTTCTCATCTTGGCGCACAATTCAATCTGTCAAGCAGCACTTTCAATTAAAAAACACTCATCAAACATGTTTGAGAAAATCAGTTAAAAGTGAACCTGCTGAAAGTTTCAGTTCTTGCGAAAAACAGTTTTATTTTGATGGATTGCAAGGATCTAAAAAATAAAAATAAAAAACATATTGGATGTGAAATTTTAACAGAAGTCTGAGGTTATGTTAGCCTGTGAGCAAGAACACATTAAACTGTCAAATTCGGCTCGGGACATTCCTCAACCTTGACTTTTCTCTGTCCTTTCCTTGCGCTAAAGTCTAAAGGTTTCACTGCGTGCCCCTACGCTGCATGTTAAGCAGCCCCATCCAGAGTAAACTTTACCCAAGTGCATCTTCTCCTACCTAATTGAGTTTGAGGATGCCATCTCCTTTGAGAACAGGACATTAAGCTTCCCTCCAAGGGAATGGCGGGGAAAGTAAATCGCTTTTAATTAGAATAAACCTTAAGATTAGATCTGGCCTTTCCTTCCCAGTCATTTGCATAGCTCCTCTCAATGCGATCCAGGCTGATAACTGGGATTTGGAGATGAGAGGGGAGGAGAGGCGCTTCGGTTGGAGTCAAAAACTGCTCAACAGGTGATCTGAAAATGCCTGAGGGTGATCCCATTTATGTTCTATTGTGGGGATGAAGTTTATGGGATACATTGCATTTTCATATCAAAAAGTATTTTTTGGACACATTTTAAGCCAGCGAGTACAGACATCTGGATGGATTTAAAAGTGGTTTCATTTTGTTATTATTCTTGCAAAGCGTGCAACTAATGATTATTTTAATTATCGATAAATCTGACGATTGTGTTCCCCATTTATCGATTAATCATTTGGTCTGTAAAACGTCACACAAAAGGGAAAAACCATCACAATTACATTTTCTGTCAATTCATTGACTAATTGTTTCAGCTCTGATTTTTTTAATTATATTTTACTTTATACTCACTTTAAAGATAGACATAAAACATAAGCATACTTTGAATAATAATTTGTTTCTGACATGAAATACACAGAAAAATAAACTGGGTTAAACATTTTTGAAACTCTCACTCGCTCCTTTTTTTATTGTGCAAGTGTATTTCTTTATCCTCACCCTGGTACATTGAATTTTGTGCACGACACACACAGCATTATAAACACCTTCATCATGAACTACCTCACACTCTGAATGTCTTTATCACTCGGTCTGCCTCTCCAGTGACAGAGAGAGGACTCGGTGTGTCACCAGCACAAACAAACCCTGCCTCCGTTGTTTTCTTAATTAAAAGAAAAAAGCCAAGTCAAAGTTATTTTTGGTTGGAAACCTTCCCTCTGTGGCTTTATGTATTTGATCTCCAGGAACATCGCAAATAGGCCCAGAGGTGTTGCTGTCTGTAAATGACAGTTGGCAGCTGCAGCGATTTAGCCTGCAACCTTTCTGTGATGGGACAGACTTTCTAACTATAAGCCTGTAGTGAGGAGAGAGGAACAGGAGGGATGAGCGTGGCGCAAGGCAGGGCCATAAAGAGAGAAAGGAAGGACGGATGAACAGAACAGAACAGAATGGAGGCAGTGACCGAACCCCACTGAGGGAGATGTGAGGGGTGTCGCACATCCCAATCTCCTCTCATTCAGAGGTGACAGTCCATCTGTCACCACCACAGAAGTCCGCAGGGGGATCAATGTCTGCTGAGGTGGCCAAACCAAAAGCTATCTGCATCCCCATTAGTATTCCTGTGTGGTTAGGGGCCCGGGACGTCTACTGCATCGGGCTCCTATCGCAACTGGCAGCGCAGGTGCCACGTCGATAGATTGATAAGACAAGCCAGACATGGCCCTGGAAAGCCCGCGACTGGACAAGTGATTTAACACCCTCTGGGATAAACTTTTAGGAGCTTGGACACATGCAGCAAGCAAGCACTTCCATACATGCATAATACATGCAAACGCAGGTACAGTACACACACGGGCAGACACGTGTGAGCCCACACTGAGAGCAGATATGGACATCTTACAAGGATGAATGGCCAGCCCGCAAAGGACAGCAGGATAGCGTAATAAAAGCCAGATGAGGCATTAATCCTCCTTGTGGGGTTCGCTGATGTTTGCAGCATTATGGCAGGCCACTAACATTTGTCACGTCTCCGCTGTGTGAGGGGGGGCGGTGAGGAAAGGGGCCACCGGTAAGTGTAATGCTAAATCACAACTATGTGCTTGGCATGTTGTGTCATCATAATAATTCAGCAGCTCTGAGGTGGTGGGTGTGTGTGTGTGTGTGTGTGTGTGTGTGTGTGTGTGTCTTTTAACGCCATATGCAGCCTATTTTCTAAAGAAATAATCAACAAATCTCTCTCATATCTGTCCATCAAACATGCAGCTGCAGTCAGGAGTCAGTTAGCTTAGGTTAGCATAGCGACTAGGAACACAAAGTAGCAGCTAGCTAGCTAGCGTCTTCTGGCTGTAGATTCATAGTTAGCGTACAGGCATGCGAGTGTTATCAATCTTCTCAACTAACTCTTGTTGAGAAAGTATAAGTGTATTTTGAGCAAAATCTTGATTTTTATTTTATTTTTTTTAACAAACATCCGATGTTAATGGTTATTAAAGCAACAATAGACATGGAAAGTGACTAAAAAAAGGAACCTTTGTGACTCAGCAGAGCAACAGACAACAATAATACAAATTTTTCATTTGATTTTCTGGATCAAATCTGTCAGCCCTGTTAATAAAAAAAACAAGTGAGCACTCCATTTGATGAGTGGAGATGACCTTTAGAGAGCTCAGGCTACACAGACGGGATTTCAAGCCACCAATTTGCACTCTGGTTTCTGCTCTAGTGCGATCTCAGGTCTCACAGAGAGATAGGCATATCTCATCAACAACATCAGCATGTAAAGCAGGACACACGAATGACCCGGTCAACAACAAATGGATACAAAAGGGGTTCTTCGAGTAGAGCTCACACCGTATTACATTGTGTGGCAATGAGCTGGTTTCACACATGGGTTGATTTTGAACTATATATAAAGAAAAAAATTATTTTAGTATGCATTTTAGCAAGTGAAATAACATTAATCTTCAAATTTGTGGTAAGAAATGCCTATAATATAAGGACTATACAAAACAGGCCAGAAGTAGGTCCGATTCACTACATTTATAAGAAAAAAAATGACATCAATGAATGCACTTTGAGGATTATGCCCCAGTAAGCACACTAACAATGTGGTCGAGGGCGAGCATAATAATGAATTGTCCTCTGAGCGTGTCATAATGAATGTGAATCAGACTATGCAGTGTGCTTTTAACAATCAATAAGGCTATGAATTGCCACCGCCATCCAAGTGATTGATTACATTCATTTATATTTAAGCATAATGCAGGGACTACATTTTCTGTAGTCTCATGACTAAAACAAACATCAAAGGTAAAATAAAGGTTGGAAAAAAAAAACAGCAACTCTACTGTTTTTTTTTTTATTTTGGAAATTGAGAGTGACAAGAAAAAAACAACTATTTTGAAATTAATTTCCAAAGAGTTGTCAATATTCCTGAAGTGTGGCACATGCAGCGCGTAGCTGTGGTGCGGCATTAAGCTTTCATGAAAGTGAAAGTTAATTAGATATGATGACTGAACTCCCGGGATCGTAATTAGCCGAACTGCGTGACTGCTCTCCTGTAATTAAATGTCATTTTCCCTCAGTTCACTGAGCCTGAAAAAAAAAGAAGAGGAGGAGGAAGAAGAAAAAGAAGAAGAGGAACACCGCTGCAGAAAATGTCAGTTACAACAACTTCACCTGTGCCCCGTGGACACCTTTTGAAACACGGGCAAGGCAGAATGACAAAAAGTGCCGTTAAGCTAGTAGTTCACACTGAACCAATAAAAAGTGAGGCTCTGGTTGGTGGTCTCACAGTGGTCTTGTTTCATAGCTCTCTCTGACATTTGGATATCTGAGGTTTGGACCGTGGACAGCTGAGAGGTCACGAGTGAGTGTAAACACTCAAGTGTAAAGGTGAGAAAGGAGAGGAGGTCGTATGTGCAGGTGAGAATGAAATGTCAGATTCCTTTTATGGTGCCGCCATGGCAGGTGTCAAATGTGGATAACCCCAGGAAGAGAGAAAAGAGTGGGGGAGAGAGGAGAGAGAGAGAGAGAGAGAGAGAAGAGGGGAAGGGAGCCAGTCCAACAGAGTGCACGGCGGGTCTCTTGTCATGTGTTAGAGGAGAAGAGTCAAACCTGCAAGAACCAAACTATTGACAGACACCAGAGGACACACTGGAAGGACATCCACTACTGCAACAGCAGCAACCACAACCACTGCTGGAGAGTCTGCCGCTATCATTTACCCCTACCAGTTGCACCTTTAGAAGTAAAATAATGTCTTTTTAAGATGCTGCATAGAATATATTGCAGTATAAACCAGAAAAGATGCATAGAAGGAATGCTGTAATGTTATTTTATAAAAGGCTTTTTTGAGCTTTATGCCTGCTGCGACACAAATTGCCCTCTGGGAAAAAATAATAAATTGATTGATTGATTCCTTGTTTTGAGAAACTCATGCTTTCGCTAAATCCTTGACAAGATAATTGCAGTTCATATGGCTATATTATATATATATATATACACAGTGGGTACGGAAAGTATTCAGACCCCTTTAAATTTTTCACTCTTTGTTTCATTGCAGCCATTTGCTAAAATCAAAAAAGTTAATTTTATTTCTCATTAATGTACACTCAGCACCCCATCTTGACAGAAAAAAACAGAAATGTAGAACATTTTGCAAATTTATTAAAAAAGAAAAACTGAAATATCACATGGTCATAAATATTCAGACCCTTTGATGTGACACTCATATTTAACTCACATGCTGTCCATTTCTTCTGATCCTCCTTGAGATGGTTCTACTCCTTCATTGGAGTCCTGCTGTGTTTAATTAAACTGATTGGACTTGATTAGGAAAGGCACACACCTGTCTATATAAGACCTTACAGCTCACAGTGCATGTCAGAGCAAATGAGAATCATGAGGTTAAAGGAACTGCCCAAGGAGTTCAGAGACAGAATTGTGGCAAGGCACAGATCTGGCCAAGGTTACAAAAGAATTTCTGCAGCACTCAAGGTTCCTAAGAGCACAGTGGCCTCCATAATCCTTAAATGGAAGAAGTTTGGGACGACCAGAACTCTTCCTAGACCTGGCCATCCAGCCAAACTGAGCAATTGTGGGAGAAGAGCCTTGGTGAGAGAGGTAAAGAAGAACCCAAAGATCACTGTGGCTGAGCTCCAGAGATGCAGTAGGGAGATGGGAGAAAGTTCCACAAAGTCAACTATCACTGCAGCCCTCCACCAGTCGGGGCTTTATGGCAGAGTGGCCCGACGGAAGCCTCTCCTCAGTGCAAGACATATGAAAGCCCACATAGAGTTTGCCAAAAAACACATGGAAGACTCCCAGACTATGAGAAATAAGATTCTCTGGTCTGATGAGACCAATATTGAACTTTTTGGCATTAATTCTAAGCGGTATGTGTGGAGAAAACCAGGCACTGCTCATCACCTGCCCAATACAATCCCAACAGTGAAACATGGTGGTGGCAGCATCATGCTATGGGGGTGTTTTTCAGCTGCAGGGACAGGACAACTGGTTGCAACTGAAGGAAAGATGAATGCGGCCAAGTACAGAGATATCCTGGAAGAAAACCTCATCCAGAGTGCTCAGGACCTCAGACTGGGCCGAAGGTTCACCTTCCAACAAGACAATGACCCTAAGCACACAGCTAAAATAAGGAGTGGCTTCAGAACAACTCTGTGACCATTCTTGACTGGCCCAGCCAGAGCCCTGACCTAAACCCAATTGAGCATCTCTGGAGAGACCTGAAAATGGCTGTCCACCAACGTTCACCATCCAACCTGACGGAACTGGAGAGGATCTGCAAGGAAGAATGGCAGAGGATCCCCAAATGCAGGTGTGAAAAACAAAAGGGTGCTTCTACTCAATACTGAGCAAAGGGTCTGAATACTTATGACCATGTGATATTTCAGTTTTTCTTTTTTAATAAATTTGCAAAAATGTCTACATCTGTTTTTTTTCTGTCAAGATGGGGTGCTGAGTGTACATTAATAAGAAATAAAATTAACTTTTTTGATTTTAGCAAATGGCTGCAATGAAACAGACTGAAAAATTTAAAGGGTTCTGAATACTTTCTGTACTGTGTGTGTGTGTGTATATATATATTAATCGCATACATAATTAACGGTGCCTGAACCGATACTTTTTAAGAAAGAGGAAAAAAAAAAAAGGGTACTAAACAACAGTCGGTGACATTAAAGAACGGCTTGTTTATTGCTAAGGCCATATGGTCAAAATTAAATGATTTAATAATAATGTATGTAACAATAACTTATTTCACTAGTAAATTGCTGTTGAACGACAAAAACAACCACCAGATGGGAAAAGGACATTTACAATAACTTCAAATGCACCACGAGGCTGTAGTTTATCAGTTTCATTGAACGCACCGTCTGCGTTGTTTCTCCGACGGCAGCTGCAGATTGTTACATCCCGGTGTTGAATCCTCTACAATAAAACACAGTCAAACTTTATACCGTTTAGCGTTAGCTGTCAGCATTGTAACCGTGTTTAATCCAGCTACTAGACTATATATCCTTATTTTGGGACAAATTTGTACCTTAAATCTTGAACTTCTTAATATAATGATGTAATTCTTCTGTATGTCTATTTCTGAGAGCGTCTCTAAGGACGCATCTGTGAACGCATGCCTGCATGAATGCATGGATGGGGGAATGTCATTGATAGGAACACCCACAGGCCATGTTCTCTATTATAATCACTCATTTACTGTCTCCATACAGCACACTCTCTCCGATGAGATATCATTGACACAGGAAGAGACAGTGTGAGTAGAAAACCTAATTAGCGTTGCCCGATGGACAGAAAAATGATCACTGTGAATGTAATAAGGCTTTCACGTGTTTGCCTGAGAAAACGACTCAGGGCTCCCCACCGTGTTTTGAATTAGAAAAACGCCAGGTTAAAAACCCACCTGTGTCTCCGACTCAATCACTAATGTGGAGTCCCTCCACCCCTCTTCTCTGCTCTGTTGCTTCCTGTGAAATTATCTGCATCGGTCAAGGGTCTGGTTTGAAAACCGTATCATATGAAATCCCTAGACGCACCCCAACCAAAACACCTAATTCCCTTTGATGAAGTTTTGTCCCATAATACAACTTTTTTTAATCTGTCTATTGGTCATACTTGAGGAACGATAACTGTGGGAAGATGGAGACATCTCCACAAAGTCTATCACAACTAGAGATGGCCCGATACCATTTTTTGCTTCCCGATACCGATTCCAATACCTGAACTTGCGTATCGGCCGATACCGAGTACCGATCCGATACCAGTGTGTCATATATTTTATTATGTTTTAACACTATACTACTATCCCTGTATGGATGTGATATTATTTCTATCTTTGTTGTCAGTCTGGCTCAGGTTAAACTCTTTGTGAAACATGAATGCCACAGAACTTTCTTTTATTCTCCAGTTTGACAGTCAGTTATAACGGAAAAAGAACATAAATAAACTACTTTAACGTAGATTTTCTTTAGGGCTTTATTATGTGGTATTGGATCGGTGCATGAACTCCAGTACTTCCCGATACCGATACCAGCGTTTTAGGCTGTATCGGAGACGATGCCGATACTGGTATCGGTATCGGAACATCTCTAATCACAACCCTAACTTGGGTTTCCAAGTAGGTGTAAACTCATAATGTATCCAATACTTTAAAGTTGTAATTCTTAAGATTTTTTTTTTAATAGGGATGATGGTCAGTATTTTTTCAACAATAGCTATTTATTGTGTTTACAGCACATTGTGTATTTACATCTCTGTATAGTTGTCGTAATTGTGAGTGGCGGAGTTCGCCATTCCCGCACAAGATTTGGATCGTCGTCAAATGCACAAGGGACTCATAAAAGATGATGCATGGAGTCCAACGTTAGAGTTACTTCTGTACTTGTACGTCATTAAGATATTTTTTCATTTAAAAAGGCAATATTACAAGAAAAGAAGAAGATAAAATTGAAAATCCCAAAACCCCAGCGAAAGAGACGAGTCTTTGAGCTGTACAGCAAGTATTAAGGATCAATCATCTGAATATTATTCCAAGGGGAGTCTTTTATGGGTGCTTTGAATTGGTTGATTTTATGACTGCAGCAGTCTATGTAATTTAATCACATTAAACTCCCTAAAAGAAGCTCCTAAATTCTCCTTATGTTCACCTGATCACTTAGTGCCATAGACCTGAAGTGGAAAACAAACTGCAGAGATTTGTCTGACTAAATCATTTCCCTGTCCCCATAACAACTAAATATAGTCTACATGACTCCCTACTGAACAACAGTTGTCAGTTCTGACCTATCCTCCTCACCACAGCTTTCTATGGCAGCATCTGTCCTCTAAGCTTTACAGTAGCTTTACATCCAGCCTGCCTATCTGACTGCCCGAGGGCTCTTAAGGTGTCTCGTGCTAATTCCACCTGAGCCTTTAATTACCTCATTAATTTAGGCTGACAGGGTAGGTTAAAACCCCTCTGTGATCCCCAGGCTCCATACACGGACATTAGCCACTGAATGGGAGGCCGTAACCCAGTCCCCTTTATTTTGAGACCCTTAAGTGTTTAACAAGGTTCATGCCTAATCCACAACTTTATCTTTATGGATCGTGGCCAGGTTTTTCAAAAGCAGCTTAATTGTTGATTGGCTTACAGTTGAACCAACATCCTCTTAGTGCTTGGCTAAGTCTTGTCTGAAAGTGGGTTTTAAGGGACATTACGCCCAATGTGGCAGCTAAGCTAGAATAGCCCCCCTTATGAAACCATAAGTTGAGGATTTCCACTGTGGCTTTAGCTAAGCCATCTCCCATCCGGATCCATTCTATAAAGACGGTCACTGAAGGACAGAGAGCGAGAAATACAATGGCTTGAAGCCTCCTGGAGATCCTATCTAGACAGAGGAGTAATAAGGAGAGGGCTGAGAGGAGGGTTATATTGGTCCAGCTGGATGGCATGGAGGAGAAAGGAGGGCCATCACACATGTCCAGCCTTGACTGAAGATGGGATTAGAGAGGGAAGAGGGCGGAAGACAGGCAGACAGAGATAGAGAACAGACACCGAGGAAGTGATAGTGAAGGAGAGCAGGAGAGGGTGAGCGAAGGAATGGCGGAGAGGAAGATTGATGGCTGACTCGTCCTCGTTACGTGACCAATCTCTCCAGACGAAGCCGGCATCCAAGAGCCTCCACTTCTGCCACCAAGGAGAGAAGCAGGCAGATGGTGACGGAGGGGAAGGCAGCGATAAAATCACAGAACTTGAGAATTTAGGGGGAAATTATTAAAAAGAGTTTTAATTTTTTAAGTCACTAGTGTGTGTGTGTGTGTGTGTGTGTGTGTGTGTGTTTAAAGACAAATGGTGACTCCCTGTTCCTCTCTTTACACGGAGACACTGAAATGCACGGAAACATTGTACAAGTGAAATTAATTTGGCAACAGCTGGGCTCTGGGCCACATGCGCAGAACAGAGCAGCAAACTGGGCTAAATGGCGTAATTCCATCTAATATGTACAGCAGTGACAGTCATTTGTATGTTTTGCCATATTTGTGGTATTCCAGGGTAAAATTGATGCTTCAATTATACTACAAGAAAAGAACAATGAATCTGACAGTTTTCATTGTTGACATTATATTCCGAGTATCAAAGAGTGCTCTCAGCAACAGTGAGGAAGTTAATCTATTAATTGATCAGTTTTGACATAACTGCATAAGCTCTGCACTGACTGTAAATTGTATTTACAGGATTTAATTGGATTTCTGTACTGAAAACGGTCTTGAAAACATCACATTAACAAAAGATACTAAAAGTTATCAAAGTTAAAAGTTATACTTACAACTTACTTATAACCCTTAAGATTTTCATAGAATCAAGCCCCATTTTTGATACTATTAACTGTTGACGTTTTTACTGCAATGGCCATTCAATATACTCATATTCTGTAATTACTTTATTATAGAGGTGTTTTTATTGGTAGTGGCAGACTCTGCCATCACCGTGCTGGATGCAGCATATAATCCATCACTATTTTATTTTATTAAAATCAGGCTCACTCTTTAGTCTTAAAAAGGACACTTTGCAAATTGTAATTCAGCTCTGTGTGGGCAGTGTGTTTGGATGAACAGTGTTTGGCTTCCCTCCATGGTGCCAATGCACAGCTTGGAGCAGCCCAGGTCTGCTGAGATCCTCCGGATGACGGGCTTTTTGGACCTGTGTGACACATTTCGCGTAATCCCGTGGATCTCGGCAGACCTCAGCTGCTCTGCTCAGCTGGAAGCTGGAAATGCAATGTATTTGCTACCACAGTTCAGATTGTCTCTGCACTGTAAACAGATATATCAGTTGCTCTTCTGTTGTGTTTCTGACTAAGTTGCTGCTCAAGTGTGAGTGTTTGTTGTTGTATCAAACCGCACACGGTAACCACGGGTGTTGCCAAATCAACCTGGACTAAAATATCAAGGATTATACCTTCAAACACTTTACCTTTAAATATTAATTTTGATTGGATGTGCTACTTTGAACATGTGAGGGAAATATATGGGTTCTTGCATACACATACTGTATATATACCGTATATATACATACAGTAAATGCACATGAACATGCAAACAAGACTTCTTCACTATCTACTAAGGTAATTATTTCTGCACTGACAGATGCCTATGCTGCACAATGCCACATTACACCTGGAACAACAATTCTAATATGGATACACTATATGGAGTGACTATAGTATAGTGCTACACAGCTGGATTTATTTTGTTAGTGTTTTCACACGTTGCCATGACCCCATGCTATAAATGCTGCAGCATGGATCAGCAGAGTCCATGCACCATAAACCATGTATGATGTGTGTTATGAGTCCTTTATTTTGTTCCAGAGTACTTTCGTAGAAAAAGGAGCGCTATATTTCAAGCACAAAGAACTGGATATGGATTTCATTCTCTCAAATCATGTCAGACAATTTGACTTTAGTGGAGAGTTCATTGATGTGCAAGAATAGAGATTAGCCAATTGAGTGACTCTGCCAATTAATTGTATTGTGCAAAGTTTAAAAGAGATTAATTCATAAAAAAAGATAAAACACATGTTCTTTTATAGACACTTTAGGGGCAAACTGGAACCATGTCTTAGTAGTATTTGAATATTTATGAAATCATAGTACTGTTTTGTCAAATATTGCTGTAACTACTCTTATAGACACCAAACCTTTTAAAACATTGACGAAATCTCTTCAGACAAATGATCAACAACTTGTTACCACAAACTACATTTGCTATAATTTCACAATAACTTGTTCAAACATGACCCTAAAACTTTGTTTCAGAAACACTCACCACAAAACACCCGGAGGCGACAGGAAAGGCAATAAATGGAAAAAGATGATACGAGATATGAAAACTTTTTCCATACCAACTTTGCTAAACTGGGCCGAAACTAACACCAAGCAATAAATCATACCAATTTCCAACAAATAACTTGATAATAGTCAAGGCTACTGTATGAAAGTAGAGATGAAGCCCTGTATGTCCTTCCCATACCTGCAGGCTCACTTTCCATCATTTAAAAAAAAAAAAAAAAAACATTAAATAAACTATACTTGCAGTTTACAGGTCCAGTAAATCAACAGGGATAGTGCCTGGGAGCCGAGGGGAGAGGTATTACATTTGTGTTATTGGTCAAATATCGTCGGCCTGTGAAGGAAAAAAAAGGTGATATCCAGCAAAGGCCGGGCAAATGGAGAAAGAGTGAGTTCTAATAAGTCAGTTTTCACTTGCCTTCGACCCCTCCCCACTGTGATAAGAGTTGACACCTATTTGTGACATATGACTGTATCTCTGATTGCCTGGGGCGTGATAGCATCCCGACGCCCCGCTCAGACGGCGATGGAGGGATAGCGAGGGTGAGTGATGGAGAAATGGAAGGGTTGGTGGCTCAAATGCACCGGTCACCGGATACACTATATCTGTGGGAAGATATGGAGGTTACATGTGCTGTGGGGGTGGCGGGGC
This sequence comes from Sander vitreus, assembly GCF_031162955.1. Lineage (NCBI taxonomy): Eukaryota > Metazoa > Chordata > Actinopteri > Perciformes > Percidae > Sander > Sander vitreus. The sequence goes on from NC_135877.1 coordinate 8,841,240, forward strand.
AGAATAATTGGAATGTGTGCAGCTTATGTGTTGCTCGTTTAGAGATGTGTTGGATGGATGGTTGTGTGGATGGATGGTAAATTATTGGGTACCTCAGGGAATCCGTTTATTCACATCTCCATTTGCTTGGACCGCAGTGTAACTGCAGTGTCGCCGGGCAGGGCAAACATGCTTCTGCAGGGCAACTTCCACCAACTGTGGGATCCCAAGGTGTTCCCAGACCAGCTGTGAGGTATATTCCCCTCCAGCACATCCTTGGTCAACCCTAGGGTTCCTTCACAGGTGGCCATGCCCTATTACACCTCCGGTGGGAGGCACACTCACTAATCAATGCCTGATGGGTTCTCTCAGATGGAAAATAGGAGGCACTATTCGACAGTCCTCCTGGAGTGCAAAACACTTTACCCCATTTTAGCAAATAAGCTTAGGTCCCGCTTGGATCCTAGACTTTACATTGGCCAAACAAAAAATTGCTTTTCTAGGCTGTGGGGGAGTCTTGTATATAAAATCCTCATGGTAAAAAAAATCATAATACAATGAGTCTCTCTTATAATAGTGGTGTACGGGGCAAATGCTTTTTGGGAAGCAGTGGATTTATTTTGTTATTAGTATCACAAGTGGCCAATGGGGCAAATTGGCAGCAAAGCTGACTGGCTGCACCATATTCGGCTTCCTTAATATAGTGGTTCCCAAAGTGGGGCCGGGAACCCCCAGGGATCCTTGAAGGGGTTACAGGGGGTCCACAGCACAAAGGGGAATCATTTATTTTTCACTATAATTCCATCCATAAGTAACACAATGACAGAATGTATGACTATTTTGGTCATTGGTTTCACACTGATCCTTTCAGATGGGTTATATAGATTGATCAGAATAAAGTTTCTTATCTAATAGTTTAGTAGTTAAGCTTTGAATTAGCTGCAGCCCTGAGCCTAAGTAAACAGAACCTTCACTGAAGGAACACGCACGCCCATCTGCATTGGCACAACAGCCAACAGGAACGCTCTCTCTGAAATGACCTGTGATTGGCCAAAGTCTCCCGTGACGGCTAGATTTACTAAAGGCTAGTCTTGCGTTGCCAAACCTATCTCCACAGCACTGTGTGTAAGGTCTGGCTACATCACGCATACATTACAATGTGTGTATTTTGTCCATAGCTAATCCCCGCCAATCGTGTCAGGCAAATATCCTGGAAATGTACATCTGTTGATCCAGACTAACTGAAGCCTGAATACAAAGCCAAAGAGAAGATGTAGAAGTCTAGTTTTCTCTCAGACCACTTCAATTATAATATGGAATTTTTGCCAAACAACACCAAAAATCAACTGCCTCCCCCAGCTTTAAGTTTGGGGGCCACAAAACTCAACGCCAGCAACTTTACCTTCAGTGGTACACTGTTCAAGTGCACCTTGAAAGCTGCAGACGGATCAGTGAAAAAGCCATTGCCAAGCTGGATGTTCCCCATATCAAAAATCAGAAACAGGACAAGAGAGAAGACGCAACCCTGTCAAGACACTGACCTTAAGTCTAGTATGCAGAGTATGCAGAGTAACACGGACACTTGGACCCCATACATCATCTCATACCAAGATAAATGACAAAGTTGTGAGCTTTTTCTTACAAGTCTAAACCCTGAGATGAGCCTTTATTACATTATCATCATGCACCACTGACTGGTACAGGGTTTTAATAGGTATGGGATGAGAAGTGTGACTGGCTGATAACAATACTTCCAAGTTTACAGTCCATATCACCCAACCTTTTTTTTTTGCGCACTACAGTATATAGAAAGGTTGTGCAAAGTGACATTTTTGAATGCAGTATTCAAACTTCTGGGATCAAGAAAAAGTTTCAATTTACGTGCAGTCAACACAGAGCAGAGGTTTGACACTGTGGTTTCACAGATCAATGGCCCGCTCCTCTGCGCTGTCTCTGGCATGATAAAACACTCCTCACTCTGTATGCTTACTGAGTCTGGCCTACATCTAATGTGCTAAGAAGGTCACCAAGGTTAAATTAAAATGTATGTAAAAGAAATATTATTGAGTATTGAGAGTTATAAATGTAGAAGTTATAAAAAAAAAAGAAAAAAGAAAAAAGGTAAGCACACATTCTATGAATTTTGTGATGGAAGATCTAATGAGTGCCGGTACAAAAAACAGCAATTATTGAAAAAAATAAAATAAATACACTGTTCACATTTGAAAGGACTCTACAGTACAAGAAATGTGGGCTTGCACGTATTTGATTGGACAACGCTGCAACTTGCAGGATGATGTCGCATTGCAACAAAAGTTGACCCAGCTTTGTTGCCGGAGGACCCTGCACATTTTTACCAAAGCCCACTGTGTTGAAACTTTGCATGCAGTTCTGCATTTTTGTTGGTCTATTCAAACGTATAAGGTTTCTAAGAATAAATGAGGTGGACAAGATAACAGTACATGAAACTATACAAACACTGGAACATACAGAGCCATTTGTCAGGCGGTAAAACCTTTTGTGTTTCTATCAAATCTTTAAGGATTCTTCCTAGAATATCTTGAGTCCCAGAGCTGCAAATAACCCATTTGAAGTAATAACTTCCTGTCATTCCTTTTCATTGACCTCAAACTCTGACAAAGCTCTTAAACTTTGAGCTATTATCTTTTGCAGCTAATGGAGTAAGACTGAATAATGTGAAGTCATCAGGCTTAGAAGTCGATGCCTCCTCCTGACCTTACAACCTGTAATGAAATGCATCTTCAGCCTAATGTGAAAAGGATTGCGCCGATTAAATATGAGTCTTTTATTTTTCTTGGAATAAAAAGGCAAGCCAGTTCAGCGGCAGTGTCTATCTTTTTCATAGCAGGGAGGAAAAAGTCTTGATCCCGTTGGGGCACAGGTGGTGTCAGAGGTGTCAGACACCAACAATGATTGGCCACATGTAGGACTCTTTTAACAGTACTGACCTTTATCAACATGAGACAGTGTACTGTGTATTTTTGTTGCGCTGTTGGTCTACCAAATGGTCTGAAATGCCTTGTGTGTGTCATTCTGTCTGTAAGAATTCTGAAAAACCCTCCTTGTCACTAGGGCTGGGTACAGACTTCAATACTTTTTAGGGATTGACCGAACTGCCTCCTTAGTATCGAGTATGCGAAAAATGCCTCGTCATTCAATACCAAATTTCAATACCTAAGGAGTAGATCTCAGCAGAGTCAGCGAGCCAATGAGCATGCAGCATTCTTCTCCCAAGATCTAATAATGCTGTTGATTGGCTGTCTAATGTTGTAATTTCTTTTTGATAAAATGGATTTTATGAAATTGGTATCGAAAAAAAATATCGTTCAGGAACCGGTAGCGAAGTCTCGGTAATGGTATTGGTATCCGTATCGAAAATATTTGAACGATACCCAGCCCTACTTGTCACCTATCTTTGTGAAAGTTTTCAAACCAAAACGTTAATTCTTATCCTTAATTTTGGTTGGTGCGCTTCAGTCTACCTTGAGCAAACATTAAAAGCGAGTTAATGACTGTTTGTGGAGCAGTATGAAATCCCTGTGGAGACTGCTCAAAATTACAGGTTACTGTAATACGCCTCGAGACCGTTAAAATCGTCACGGTCCTGATCGTGATTCATCAAACGCTTCTCAATTAGCAGACATCTCCATTGACACCAGAGAGCTTTGCAATCTAATGAAGTACCTCACGTTATTGCCCTGCTAGTAAATTATTCAACTAAACTCCTGACAGGGGGGGGGGGGGGATGGAAAGAGAAGAAGAACAAAAATAAAAAATAAATTAAAAAGTCTTCTCATCATTTTCAATTCATCGCCTTTTTTCCACATTGCCCTCGAGATCACAGAGAATATTCGCCTAATCAGATTTATGATTTATCCCATTTAAATTCCGTCGACTTTCTCAAACGCTGAGAGGTGGTGGGTGGAGAAAGAGAGACAGAGAGAGACAGAGAGAGCGAAGCAATTTATAATTTACAGAAGAAAGACACCTAGTGTGGGTGACCTCTATTTGAATGAATGAAGATTGGCTCTTTATATGTCCCGCTATTGTGCCATTTCTAATGAGCATAAATTGACAGTTAGTGTCTCAAACTCAAAAAAAAAAAAACAGGGCAGCTGGTCCTGATACGTCTTCTTATAGTCAAAATATGGGGATTCCAAAATCAGTAATGGTAGTACAAATGCAAAGCTGTCAGACTATTACGTTATCACGCTATATGGGATTTATTATTTTATTAATCATACCATCGTGTATGATTATGTCATCCTATGTTGTAAAGACTGTACCGGAGGACAAACAAGCTCAGTTGAGTCAAGTTTCTCAAAATACCAAAAAATCTAATAAAAAAAATATCTGTCTACAATTTAATAAATGATTCTGTGTACATGGAAGACCTTGATTTATTCCTCACATTCAACTTATTTTCAATACAAAAAAAAATCTTAATATTTGTTAATTAACATGTGCATGCAATTTAATAAAAAAATGCGTGTTTATTTATTATAAGATCTCACGTTCCTATCATAATTAGTTCGACATGACGGCATTGATTTATCTGGTTTAATTATCTTGATATTCCCTTGAATAAAACTACATTTACTACGGGTAATTGCCGATTTTATCATTTATTATGAACAGAAAACTTAATCGTGTTTAACCGTAGCTAAAAAAAAAGAAAAAAGAATGAGTTATTGAAGCACTGTTTGCGTAAAAACGTTTGAAATATTACTGATGTATCTTAAAAAAAGGGAAACTTTATGGTCATCCTCATGCACAAGATTCCAAAGGGGGACCTGCTCATTAACATTGCTCCATAGCGCTACTAGTGGTGAAAAACCTCCTCAGGGTAACTTTAAAGAGGCACTCCACCAATTTTACACCCAATGGTCGCTTCACTCAACAAGCGTACTCAGCCTAATGTGTATGAATATTTCAAGCGTATGTGAAGTTTGGGGACTAGGAACTAAAAGTCAGCACATCTCAACCTCTGCTGCTTTCATTTATTTTATATTTTTGTTTGTTTTATCAGCCTCTCACAAGTAGGGCTGGGTACCGGATTCAATACTTTTTAGGCACCGACCAAATTGCCTCCATGGTATCGAGGATAGAAAAATGCCTCGTCATTCCATACCCAATTTCAATACCTAAGGAGTAAATCTCATCAGCGTGATCTAATAATCTGGTGATTGGCTGTCTAACGTTGCACGTCGTAGAGACAAGCAGGACAAAACTCTACGTTACACAGAGACGGCTCACATAGTAGGAGCTGAAAAACAAACAAAAGGATTAGTGCCGTAACGTGTAATGTTGTAATTTATTTTTGTTTCAATAAAATTAGTATCAAAAAAAGTATCGTTTAGGAACCGGTATCAAAGTCACGGTATTGATATTGGTACCAGTATCGGAAATTAGTCCTTTAGCTTTATGGAAATGGAATGCAAAATACAGTACAATCAGTGGTACCAACGAAAGGATACATTTTCAGTTTGGATCATACTGTCATCTACTGTGTGTATATATATATATATATATATATATATATATATGCAAAGTGTACAGACGTTGGCAGGAGTCCAAAGGCACAAAAGGCACAAGATGCAGTGAGTGAGATTTCTTTAAAAGTATAGTTGAGCAGCAAGACGTAAAAAAGGTGACCTAAAGGTGAAGTGTAGGTGTGTTTGATTTAGGGAACCAAACCCACAGATCCTCAACAAAGAAGAGTTCAGGTAATGGCAGTAGAGACCATTTCAGAGTGCAGGCTAAAGCCAGGTGGGTAGAGCACATAAAGCAGACAGGACACCTTTGGCTGGTGCCAAGGAGATGTCGCCACTTTAACCATGATGCAATTGTGAAATTAGGAGGTTAAGTGACTGCGCACGAGCTGACGACAGAAGTCTCTGCAGATGCTGCAGAACATCAAAATCCACTCCAGATTTTTTATCCTGCCTTGGTTGCAGAGGTCTCACAGGGGGTTCCAAATACCCACCTTACATTTACAAAGTGAATCACACATTCAACACAGTAGGTGTGTGTGGGCTAGGATTGCAAATATATAAATTATAAACCCAAATGTAAAACCTATTGGAATAGCAAGGTTGCCACATAATTCCAAAAATACCGTATCCATGCTATTTTTGTGTTAAGACAACCATATTTTCTGTGTAGTGCACTGGTATAAATACAGTGACAGGAAGAACAATAAACTGGATGAATGTTGTTGCGTACTTCTGCAGCATGTCAGTGAAAACATGCCAGAAAAATATCCCCATGTACAATAACCGTTATAGCGCGCTATAGCTATGAAGCCATATTTTATGTTCAGCGGGAGGCAAACCAATATGATTAGATTAGATCATGTTTTCCATTCTGCCTACAGCCAATCTGTGACACACTAGTTTATTTTACGGATAACATGTACATGAACACTGATGGGCCAACACCATCCACCACAGGAACAAACGCATGTATCTGAACTACCACTGATGGCTGTGCTATGGATCCACAGTCCTGCTCTCTCTAATGAAATGGACAGGTGGTTTAACGGGATATATCCGTGTAAACGGTGACATTTCCCCTTGACTCGTATGTTCACTTAACATACACAAGGGCCATCTTGACAGCACAATGAGCCCTTCCCAATGATTCAAAATTGCCTCTGACCCCTCTTTGCCTTCAATCAAATTACTCGGTTTGTCTATCAATCCATACTCCTCATCTTAAACAATGAAGACACACAAACAAAAATGATTTAGTTAAGCAATTTGTATCACTTTTCTTTTTGAAAATAATCCCAAAATTTAAGCCAGATATGTAGCCTCAAACAAAGACATTTGACACATTTTCTATACACTGACACAGCCTTCCTACAGATTAGTATAGAAAGACGGTTAGGGGGAGAATTGCAAATTAGTGTGGAGAGAGGAGCAGGCGTGTGAGAAACAGAAAACTTCCGGGCGACACAAATCACACTGAGAGGCGTAGCTGCCTGTATCGTCGGCCACCGTGTGAGGGGACATATGTGCTGTCCACGCAGAGAAAAGTCAAACACTGACACCGCAATCAACACAAACAACTACTGTAGATATTTAACTCAAATGTGCACACAGACACATAACACACACGGCTGGGCTCCCTCACAATGAAAAGAGTGTGAAATGAGTCCAGGGCGTGTTGCACTGTGGGAAGGCTTTTAATACATGCCTGGACACCGGCGAGCGGTCACGGCCCCTCACTGTGAGCCGGTCGACGCAGCATGCGAGGTCGGTGGAAAACAATTAGCCGCGTCATCTCTCACTCAGAACGGAGTCTCACTGGAGCGTCAGTTGTGCAGACAGGGAGCTAAACTTAGGCTCTCTCTTTAATGCTTTGTCTCCAGCTATTCCTAGATTTGTCACCTACATTTCAGCTAGCACTGGGTGCTCTGTTTTGGGGTTGTCAGTGACTTGATAAAACAACATAGGCAAAAGGCCCAGACTTCCATTTTAAAAATAACTACAAAGAATCATAAGCCAGGTTTCCATCCAAATGTTGTGCAAGTTTCAACCACATTCGAATGAATGTGCATTTCCACCCACTACTGTTGCGTGAATATTGGGAATTAGTTGGTGTATTAAGTTGAGGAAGGTTACAGACTCGCCGTGGCTCCACACAGATCTGATGTTTTCAGGAAGTTTGAGCGGCGTTTAAGTCACATCTTATGTAAGTCATGATATATTTGCCGAGTCTGTTACTATTGGGCTTTTTTCTTTTTTGTTCTTTTAGCTTTTCTACTCAGGTTTTTTGTGTTTTTTGTCCAGGATGACATCACCTTTAAGTTGTGGATCTGTCTTCACCAACCCCTAAGGAAAGAAATAACTCAGCCTTTCGTTTACTAGATTCTTGACTTGTGTCACCAGGCACTCTGGAAACGGCTGCCTGTGGTTTTATATGTGAGGGTTGATAAAAGACTTGACCATACAGTCTTTGTGTGGACTGAAAAACCAAATAACGGAGCTAAAAACAGATGAGGGCTGTTTGTTTGATGTAATGTGTGATCATTTGTTTGGTTTGTCACTTTTATATTGTGTGATGCATGTACAATGTGTAATGTTCACACGCGTCTGCTTACTAAATTGCTAGACTCTACATTTGATATAGTCATTGTTTATAATACTGTGTGATGCATCTTATTTGATGGATGAAATGTGTATGTAATGTTTTCATCATGCTGGTTGATATATGTGTATAGTTATTCAATAGTCTGTACATTTGTTATATCATATAGATAAATAAACACTGGTTTGTTCACTGGTCATATCAGAATGCTGCTGCTAGACTACTAACTGGTACCAGGAAGAGAGACAGCGTCACACCTGTACCGGCTTCCCCGCATCGGCTACCGGTCAAGTATAGGACTGAGTTTTAAGGTTATATCATTTGTTTATAAAGCTTCAGACAGCATGGCGCCCCCAGTACGTCACTGAGCCCCTCTGCCCACCTTTCCAACCCCAGATCTCTCAGTTCCTCGGACCAGCAGCTCCTGGCTGTCCCTCGATCGAGGCTAAGGTGTATAGCAGCCGCCCCCAAAGCTTCGGAACAGTTTACCATTTTCAATCAAGTGTTGTAGACATGTTTAAGGCCAAGCTTAAGATCCACAAGTTTCCTCAGGCCTTGGAGTATCCTTGAGGTTTTACGTCCCGTCACTTGTGTTGTATATTGTCCCATCTGTTCCTTTACTTATTAGTGCATGGGATGGTAGTGTTACTGTTTGTCATCTCTACTGCTTTTATGCTGTTACCATGGTATGTTATTGTTGCTGTTTCATTGTACAGCACTTTGGTCAACTCAGGGTTGTTTTTGAATGTGCTTTATAAATAAACTTGATTTGATGATTTCATGTGTACGACTCAAAATAGTTTCCTATACAATGTTCTATAATACATGTATTACACTTTTGATACATCATCGGTTTTATATGTTATGTACAGTTTGGAGGGCTGTGCAATTAATCAAATTTTGACCGTGATTTCAATTTCGGCTCCTAACAATCACAAAAACAATGCAATCAAGAAAACTGATTATTTTGCACATCATATTTTGCAAGTAAACTCTTGTTTTGTCTTGTGTTCTGAGGGGGAATTGAAGTTCAATTTCACAGTTCAAGGTGGTTTCACTGTTGATTTGTTTAACCGTTTTCACTGTATTTTAAGTTCAATAGTTGCAACGTCTTTCCAAAAGTCAATGAGTGATCGTGTTAAATGGTGATTTCAATTTTGACCAAAATAATTGTGATTGACGTTTTTCCATACTCGAGCCATTTGTTTACATATGATTACATAGAGTATATTGCTTATTAATGATTGCGATATACTGATCAATATACTACTCGTATGCTAACTCCCTTTGCCTTTTGTGACAAAGTGTCCAACACCATCCAAGATATTGTGCATGATGAACATCATGTAATCGTTGTACAGCTCCACTGCTAATCAGTGTAATTTGTAAAATGCCACAATGAAGCAATGACAGTCATCACCCTTCCCATCCGAGCATTATTAAAATCCAATCACTGGCATCCCAGATATTGCGTGTGGCATTTGGATCGACGGACCGGGGGTCGATCCATACTCTCTCTCCTGATTTCATTGCGGGGGACAATTATAAAGTTGCTCTAATCTAATTTAATGTCCTGGCTTATTGCACGTCTGCTCGTATTAACTACTGCTGGGTGTCCTTGAGGAATGTTCTTCTTTTTTTTTTTTCTTTTCTTTTTTTAAGCATTTACCTGAATTATTATTATGAGGTCAAATGGCAGCATCGACAAATGAAATGTAAATCCACAATGGGTTACTGAGAACCCAGTAGGCCTTTTTAGCCTGAAAATGCCTGCCTCGTGTGTAAAAAAATAAAAAAAAAAACACTCAGCAACACTCAGCATGCAGCTTTGAAGTTCAGAATCACCATTGTTGTGTGAAGGTTATCTACTCATCTCTGAGTTTCCTTCTGCAAAAAAAAAAAAAAGAAGAGGGTCTATCCTATCATTCATATGGCAGATGTGTTGTCTTGTAACTATTGAAACGCTACAAAGGAGCAGATTCAAGGTTCAGGTGAAACCAGCAAAGGTGAAACTTGAAAAGTAAAGTGAATAAAGAGAATATTTGGTAACACTTTACTTGAAGGTATCTACATAAGAGTGACATGACCTGACATGAACACATGACACTGTCATGACACATGAACCCTAACCCTAACTCTAACCCTAACTTGTCATGACAAAAACCGAATGGCACTTACTAAAAGAAGCGTTATGTCATAAACGTTTGTGACTTGTTTATAATGTTTATGACACGTTCATGACAGTGTCATGTCACTCTTATGTAGATACCTTCAAGTAAAGTGTAACCGAATATTTCATACAAAGCCATTAAACAGAATCCCTCTTACAGTTTTACTGGTCAGATTGGACTTAGTTCTATTGGCATTTGGCTTTTGCTCATTCATTTTCCATTTGATTTAATACGATTAAATGAGTTTATAGGGACTGAGATTGTCACATACAAAGCAGCTGTAATGATCATGCAGTTTTAATGGTTAGAACTATATTGCTTTTGGTACACCATTTAAAGCGAGCTTGGGGAAATTGGGAAATGGCACTTTTGTCATTCAAGCTACTTCATTTAGTGTTTTTTTTGTCAACAGTCTTGAGGCTAATGTTAGCTAGTTATTAACTAGGGCTGAACAATTCATCGTTTTCAAATCAAAATTGCGATTTGAAAGATTAACACATCACAGGTTGTCGCAAATCGAATCGCAATATCTGGCAAGAAAATCGCAACTAAGATTTTTTTTTTTTTTGTGAGCTTCAAAAGGTGTTGGTAGGTGGATTCTGTTACCTTTGGACAGAGCCAGGCTACTGTAGCAGGTTCTCTGTTTGCAGTATTTGTGCTACACTAACTGGCTGCTTCCATATTTACCATATAGACATGAGAGTGGTTTCCATCTTCTTATCTAACTCTCACCCAAAAAGCAAACAAGCGTAAGTTATTTCGGGCTACAATGAGTAAGGATAGTAATATATTCAATAATTTTGATATCTGAAGATCATAACAAATCTATAGCTGTTTGGGGCCATTTTACCTCGGGCCCTCAGGAAGTTGCCTACCTTGCCTAATGGTAAAAGTCTGCTGCTGGTTTTTCTTCCCTGTGAACCAGAGTGCATTCCACCGGTGTTTTGACCGTGAGTAGCCGCAACTTGGGTATGTGACGCGACGATGTCATGGCAGGTGTATTGCTCGGGACCCGAGGAAGCGCAGTGTGAGTGTAAAGTTGAAGAGACGGGCAGTTCCCGAGAAAGCTGCAAGCAGCAATACCACGGGCCAAGCAGTCGGCCCGTTCCCAACAGGCAGGTTTTGAACCGATTCAAAAAAGACGATGTTGTGCACATTCATTTAGTTGCTGGTGCAGGACAAAAACGTGAATGTTCAAAGAAGGTCAAGTCTGCACAACAGCTTAATGCTCCGGAAAAATGCTTTAATAGTGCAAATAAGGCACATAACGTTTCGGCCCACAATGTGGCCCTCCTCAGGTGTTTTGAACTGAGACTGCACTAGTATTATGAATGTAGTGGAAGACCTACCTACTGTGACACTACAAGTATCTATTCCACAAACAATACCAAAGGAAGCAAAGGTCTTGAGTTGATAATCCAATTCTGATTCACCTCACTAAGGTGCCTTAAAAATTGTCATGAACGTTTAACCGTTTTTCCTGCCTCTCTCGGCTAAATAACCCTTAGAAACTGATGCCATAAAAATAGAAAATAGGAGGATAAAGGATTGCTGCAGTTTAAGCCTCGGTAGACACCGTGCCTCTTATTCGTCAGCACAAAGAAGTACATAAGCTTCCTTGAATAATGATTTAAACAAGGATATCATAAACTAGGGCTGCATTAGGATTTAATGAGGCCATAAATATAGAAGGAAATAATAAACAATCTGGTATCCTCTAAATGTATACAAAGAAGCAAATAATGAATAAATTCATCTGAATGCTATGCATGTAGTAATAAGAATGTGATATTTTGTTTATTCCCTCAGGGAAAACAGTTAATGATACGCTAACACACAAACCACAGAATGCATTTCTGCCAACACCGATTCTTCGCTGATCTTTATTCCCACAGGAGAAGTGGGTAGTGATCATAATCTTAAAAAAAAAATCTCTTTTACTCAATTAGATTAGGTTTATTCATATTCAAAGTTGAGTAAAATGTATTCGTATGTGTATTATCACACCCTCACACCCTGCATTCTTTTCAGATCTTGTGTGCCAAATGCAGATTTTGCCAAAATTGCAAAAGGAGTCTTTAAATACCTCTTAAAGCACCTCTTTTAGCACCTCTAAATCTGAGGCCATGGTTCTCAGCAGGAAACCGATGGAGTGCCTTCTCCAGGTAGGGAATGAGTCCTTACCCCAAGTGAAGGAGTTCAAGTACCTTGGGGTCTTGTTCGCGAGTGAGGGGACAATGGAGCGGGAGATTGGTCGGAGAATCGGCACAGCGGGTGTGGTATTACATTCAATTTATCGCACCGTTGTGACGAAAAGAGAGCTGAGCCAGAAGGCAAAGCTCTCAATCTACCGATCAGTTTTCGTTCCTACCCTCACCTATGGTCATGAAGGCTGGGTCATGACAGAAAGAACAAGATCCAGGGTACAAGCGGAGGAAATGGGTTTCCTCAAGAGGGTAGCTGGCGTCTCCCTTAGAGATAGGGTGAGAAGCTCAGTCATCCGTGAGGAGCTCGGAGTAGAGCCGCTGCCCCTTCGCGTCGAAAGGAGCCAGTTGAGGTGGTTCGGGCATCTGGTAAGGATGCCCCCTGGGCGCCTCCCTAGGGAGGTGTTCCAGGCACGTCCAGCTGGGAGGAGGCCTCGGGGAAGACCCAGGACTAGGTGGAGGGATTATATCTCCAACCTGGCCTGGGAACGCCTCGGGATCCCCCAGTCGGAGCTGGTTAATGTGGCTCAAGAAAGGGAAGTTTGGGGTCCTGCCCTGCTGAAGTGTCCTTAAGCAAGACAATGAAGACCACAATATTTTTAAATGACCACAAAATCAAATAAGACATGTCTTCTTGTGAAGCCTCTTGTTTGTTCTTTTCATATTAGTGAATGGGTTTCCAGGATAAGAACTTCAAATGATATTTACATTGGAGAGAATTAGGAGTGCTTGCACTTGAATGTAAAATAAAATATTCTCCCTACTGCACCAAGAGCTCAGACTGTCTGTTAAACTTCAGACTTAGCAGGGCCAGTCTGACAGTGGAGAGCAGGTGGATTTTAAACCTCTCCATAACCCTGTCAATGAGAAAATGTACGTCATTGTGTGTGTGTGTGTGTGTGTGTGTGTGTGTGTGTGTGTGTGTGTGTGTGTGTGTGTGTGTGTGTGTGTGCGCAGTAGTTCCCATGTGCCAAGTGTGTGAGTGCATGACTCACCTCCAGTGATGGTCTGGGATTGCAGAAAAAGAAAGACGGGGTGGGAGGTTAATCTGAGGTTGGTACAGTTCATCAGTTTCCTGAAGTGATGTGTGGCAGCAGCAGGAGCCAGCAGGTAGAGCCTGGAGAGCTGAATACAGAACTGCAGCATCAACAACACGGACTAATAGCTATCCACACAAAACGACAAACCAAAACATAAGACATTTCTGACAGTTGGAGGCATCATTAATGTTGTACTAGCTACTTTGTTTCCATATATAAAAAAAAAAGAAGGAAAACCCGACACCCGTTGGCCATGTTTCCTCTGCTACCTCAGCCTTCTGCAAATAAGTACATGGCAAGAAAGCTATATTACTGATTTAACAGCCATGCATGCTATCAGTAATGCCAGTCTCCAAGATGTGGTATATAATATGGAAGAACAGCATTGTTTATTCACTGTGTGTTTAATTTAGCATTTTTTTTTGCCCAGAGAGTGTGACAGTGGTACAAACAGACAGTGGACTCAAATGCAGGACTCAAAACTCAAGCACAGAGGTATCTAAGAAAACACTAGGCAAAGGCTGAGTCAAAAACACAAAAAGCTAGGTCGAATTACCAACAAGGAATGCAAGAGGCGAAAACGCTGGAACACTATGAAGTAGACGAACTGGACCAAAGACTAAATACATATTAGGGAAGGAAGGGTAATGAGGTAAAGGTGAAACTGGGCAGGCAATCACAGAAGGGCAGGAAGTGAAGCTATTAGGTTTTCTGATCAAAGTGTACTGCTGATATTGTGATATAGCCGTAATAATGGATTTTCCCTCTCGTTAAGTAATAATTTAGCTAACAAGACTAAGAGTCCACGGCCACGCTCGCAGCTCTGTAAAGGCACAGTCACACATGCACAAAGTGAACATTGGCAATTATCTGCCTCCCGTTCACTTCCGTTCTATATGAGCGAAGAGGCGAATAAAACATTTGCCTAAGCACATTAGCATCCAAATTAGGGCTGGACGATTAACCGAAAATGTATCGACATCGAAATTCTGAAGCTGTTATCGACCTATTTTCCCATGATGATAATTTCAAAAATCTATTTCTGTTGATAGGCCTACTTCCTCCTTAAAAACATTGTACCGTGTGTGCAGGGTCCGAAATTAACACTCGCCAGTCGCCAAATGCGGGGGAGGGCCGACATGCACACACACAAACACTGGCGCGCACACCTAATAATAGCATTAATACTTGTACCTCAGGTAAAAAAAATGGAACGCACCTCAAACAGTGTCTGCTTTGTGTGACACTTTATAGAGAGGGCATGCGGTGTTGACAGTGATGGCAGGAAATGCAAAAAGCCATTCACATTAAGAATGCTAAGCCTCCAGAGGCACAGCCTCTTCTGCTCCCATATGAAAAGACCCAGAGTGAGACCTGGCATACGCTCTGTTGGATTACAGGGGAAAATGCCTCCCATCAGAAAACTGATTACAGCACCTCTTAGGCAATGTGCATGCAATGAGAAAGCCAAATGAATGAATAATTATGGCAAGGAGAAGCCGGAAGCAAGGTAAGGCAGAGGAAGAATAAAAGGAGGAAGGGGAGATTGAAGGGGTGGTAGGTTTGCGGGTATTTAAAGCCTGCCATTCATGAACAGTGCAGTATTTATGAACTCTATGGTTAGATATGATTTTGTGTTAGAATAATGCATGCAGTGATACATTTCCTTTTCATACTCACTAAAATTGGCCTTTGAAGAATCTGTAAAGAAGAGGGAGGCTCAGTAAGTAAGTTTTACAAGAACACTTCTGAAAAAAAAAATGTTTTAATCACAAATAAGGCTCTATGAATACACTAAAGCCTGTTTACAATGAGATCAATGGAGCGTTCAAATAATTCAGAAAACGTTTGTGAAATGAATAGACGTACAAGGCTTGCATTGAATTAAGATTTTTCATTTTAATGTTTTGTTTACTTTTGGGCAGAATCGATGCAATAAGGCACTCCCCATACAATGCAATTCTGCTTCCAAGAGGGAGCTCGATTATATCCATTTCATTCTGAGTAAAATGAATAGCTCCTCACACCGGTGGGACCGTTCTCATTATGGCCTGAATTGGGAAAGGTGCGTGCGAGGACTTTGGGCCTTGGGTGCCTTCAAGGCCAACTCCAACAGTAAAGTAAATACGGCTACAGCAGTGATGATTTTGGCTGAAACAAATATGAGTGCATTTGCATTAATCTTCCAACCACTAAACATGCAAAGTGCACCTCAGATGGCAGGAAGTGCACTTCTAGGCTGCTGCGCCTGACTGATAAACAACACGCACAGCGCCAGACTCAGAAGATGTGACAAATTAGATTAAAAGTGCTCAGCAAATCTGGCTGTGTGAGTTTACGTCAGCAGACACGGAAAACTTGGGACCTATACAATTGCGTTACATAATGCAGCCACAGAGAGTAGAAGTCCGATTATAAGTTTAAAAACATGAAACACAAAGTTTACACCGCAGCACCAAAGGGCAATCTAAAAGAGTAATGCAGTTAGTTCAAGTGCTTTAGGTATGTTTCATGTGGTAAACAAAAAAAGCTCTTTGAACACTCCACCCTTACCAGCTGGGGGTCGCACATTCAAAAAAGTATCAGTATTGCAGGGCAAGAAAACACCCAAACATCTTACACTCTCAACATCAAAATGCAACAAATGAAAAGCATGAAATTCTCTCTGAGAGGAGGGCCAACACTGGCAGACCACATCAGCAGCTAAGGCTGGCTCGATGGTGTTTTAAGCCCCCAACGTCTCCTTCCAGGCAGCGCTGCGACCGTTGACTTCAAGGCACCTAACCCTAACCCTAACCTTAACCCATAACCATAGTCTTATCCTAGTGCCTTCCAAGGAGACGTTGGGGGCTTAAAACACCGATAAACGTAAGGCTGCAGCCACGCTATCACTGGTAAACACAGCCCCACTCTTTCTTCTGAACCAACTCGGCCTACCAACAATCTTATTTATCTTTATTTTAATACTCTTCCTCTCCTCGATACACACCTCTTCTACACAAACAATGTGCCTCTTTTCTCACATTGATTCCCTCCTACACATATCCATCCTGTTTTACATCAATTTCACACTCTCCGCTCCCTCCTCTCCCAGATCGGCCTCTCTCTCCCCTGCTTGCTACAGTATTTTGCCACGGCTCTTGCATGTTCCCCTGTAGGGCCTGTGTGTCTGCTGTAATGAATTGTACTTAATTGCCAACTGGGACCCGCAGCCTTAAATATAATTCTCAGGACACTTAACCTGGGTCACTATTAATGATAAACACACCTTAATAGATGGACTTGGGCTTGGAGCAGAGAAGAAAGCCATTTCTCTATTCGGGCCCCACCACCGCACAGGTAGGCAAACGCACAGAATATACTGTATACTGTAAATGATCAGGGCAATGAGTCCCATCCTCTGACATTCTTTGAGGGCAGAAACAATACTTAACAGTTAAAGCTTTATTATAAACGGGACATTAAGTTAAAACAGAATAAATGATACCTTTGGGCTTTTTACAGCAAGACTTCCTTTTTGCATGCTCTCTTGAGATCAATTAACCATTCACTATATCTTTCCCAAACAAAGATTGTCCAATCATAGCTTCACAAATTAGACATATAGCGAGCCTGTCAAGCTTTAGATTGATTAGGCCTTTTCCATTGTCATACTGTGGTAGGGAAGGCACAGGTGTTGACAGTATTAGCAATTGCTCAGTTCTAAGTGCCCCATACCCAAAAATATGCTGTACTGTACACTGTAAATAATGTAAAAAGTGGGTTTACTGTATCTGCAAGCAGTTAACTATCTATAATTGTGAACTCGCTTTACTTTCAAGGCCAATAGTTAACATTAGGGGGGGGTCACAATTTCAAAATGAGCTTTTGATTTCAACTATACTAAACCAAGAGCAGGACTGTCCCTGTAAAAAAAAATTAAACAAATTGTTTAATCGAAAATCTAATCGTGACCTTAAAAATCAAATCAAAAGTAAAATCAAAATGTGTATTTAAAGAGTCATGACAACCCTAGTTAGCATATCATTAGCTACCTACAATATTATGTAATTAAGTTACAGCTTGCGTTGAAAGCCCTCTTCAGTACCGACACATCCACTGCATAGAAGTCGGCTTAGCACCAGTCCCGCTACTAACGTACTTTAGGACACGGCTTTGTTGAATACTCGATTATGATTGGTCAAATACGACATTCTACAGTCTGTTGTTTCTGAATAGCAGACCGCTGCTATGATTACCAGACCGTTGTTATGGACACAGTTCTGATCATAGACTGGAAAATGGAGAAAAATGGAGGACCATTTCTAAATCAGTGTTTTGTGTCAAAGTATTTCTTTAGTAAGTCAACGTGTAATGAGCAGGAAAGGGTGTCGAGTAGGTGGGTCATTATTGGAAATTGAACCCCGACAGGGTGATTCAGGACTTAACTCTCCCTGCATTTTTTTATTTTTTATTATCCCTTACATATCAGCGTTCAGGAATGCGTCGACGGCTTTGGCCTGCTCTGTATTGGATTTGGGGAAATTTACCTGAGATACATTTGCTGAACGCTTTGGTCCGTCTTCAACCTCAAAGCCTTTTCACATGTAGGGAAACTTTTTGTTTGACAATGCTAACAAAGAAGCATAAATGTATACTGTGTTTCTATAATGCTCTACTATAATACTAGGGATAACTAGCTCTAAACTGCAATAGAAAAATGGTGCTCCTTTATTTCTATTTTGAGCCCCTTTTTTGGCATCAATACACAACCCCTATCATGTAAGTAGCCGTCAAATTCATATTCAGGGTTCTCATTATTATTATTAGTTACCATTAGGGCTAACCCACAGAATTAACACTAATTATCAAGCTGAGAAATCTCCCAGGGTTGTCATTTCAGCCAGCACAATCGAAGATCATGACCAAAAATGAGAAGCTTGCTTTTGTCTACCTCTGTGTGAAATCAAAGACCCATTGTTTCAAAATTTAGCACACATTTTGAGTGGTAAATCTGCCACCATATCATTGGAATCATTGGAAAACTTATATAGCAACAGTAACTGAGGGGAGCAGGACTTAGCATGAAAACAAGGAACGTTCAGGGATTCATATTGTCGCTTGTCATTATTGTTAAAAGAACCCAAAGTCCATGCCACAGTATGCGCTTGGTTTTTGTATATCAGATCAAATCCCCCCCCTCATACAGCTGTGGGGATGTCTGCTCCGCATCTGTGGCCAGCAGATCCACTGTACTGCTTATGACACTCATGCATAATAGAAAGTGCACAGGGCCTGGAGGAACTGAGGAGCAAAGAAAAAAGAGCACAGGGAGGAGTTAGGGGTGCCTGGCCAGTAGGACAACGTCCCACTCCGCTTTCACCTCACCCGCTTTTCCCCTTCCCATCCACTCTCTCTCTCCATCTCGATCTGACGCATGCTGCAAATGCAAAGCCAGATCAAAGTTAGTGTAGCCCTTATGAATATTAGAGTACCACCCATCTGTGCAGCGACAGTAAGAGAGCGGCTCTACAGCATGTCTAAAAGAAAAACATCACACGTCGGGTGGTGCTTCGGCCACAGTAGCGCCGCGGCTGGAAGCCCTCGCGGGACCCGACCCACAGCGCCCTGCCATCTCTCTTGGCAACCTGCGGCAGCATCAACTGCTTGTGAATATACCATTCTGGTTTAATGAAGTGATAATGACGATGACATTTAAAGAGACAGGAAGAGAGGGAAATGTAGTGTATGAGCTATACAGATCGAGTAGTGAAGGTGTACGGTTCATGTAGAGGCTGCATCCGTAACAAGGCATCCCACCTTACTCTGCATGCCCGACTCTTGCCCCTTTTTTGCTTTGTGAGCTAAGTATGCATCCATATAAGTGGCTGTAAATGCTAGACTCACTGCTGTTGCCTTCTGCACGTCAAACTTGGCTTTTCTTCTTGCTCTTCCTGCACTTCTTTCAACCAAGGCCTTTTGAAACCTGCCTTGTTGTCAGACCATAAGTGAGCTTTATGAACAACCCCCCCCCCATTCTACATCTTCCACCACAGAGAAAGACAGGACAACTAATGCCTTGTTCAGTTCTTGTTTCCTAAGCACTATATCGAAAGCACAGAAGAGAATGGTTTATGATGGTAAAAAAAAAAAAAAAAATAACTCGCAAATCACGGCCAAGGCAATTCAACATAGCTTGACTAGCCTGATTCAGCCTTGGCAGGGAATTCTCACGGTTGGCAAAAACAGGCTTCAGCATCAAAGTGGTATTATTATTATTGTGTGCCAACTGCTGAGGACACAGCAATCACTGGACCTGGGGAAGTTGTGCGAAGAAAGAACTAAAAAGAATAATAAAAGTATTATCAATAGCAACATACAGTATAGTTACATTCTAAAAGTTAAAGGCTTGTGGCATTTTATATTTTTCTTGCCGTCTTAATCCTATAAAAAAAGACCAAAACGAATAACAAAATAGTATTGTCTGAGCAGCCGAAGCCTGATATAGCTTATTCCTCTGTGCCATAAACCTCCATTGTTGACTTTACAGTTTATTGGTCTGGTCAGACTACTGAACACGCTCGCAAGAACAACAAAAAAAAAGTACGTTACTGTGGTGATAAGGTTGACTCCTGCGGTGGGAGTAGGGGTGTCACAATTCATACATTTTAGATTCTAAGGTCACGGTTCGATTCGATTCTCGATTTTTACCCTTTTTTTTAAAGCACAGGTTGCTATGCCATTTTTAGACTAGAAAAGTATGTAATATGATATTTGACCTGTTCGCAATGTACCACATTACATTGTCAAATTTAAAACATTTATTAACAACATAATGTAACAATAACATATCTTCAGTCAATTGGAAACTTGACAATTTGTCAATAAAGTAAAAAGAAAAAAAAAGTTTACCAACAATCCTGAGGGCAGACGCATCCATAGACAGTATATACAATGGACCAACAGATCCCGTTGCTCTGGACGGAGACCAGTGAAGGATACTAGAAGCACTTTTCCGGTGAGCGCTGAGCGTTACTGCGCAGCCTCCAAATGAGAGAGACGACGTAGATGTGACGTGAGCAACCTGTCTGAAAGTTGTAAGTCTTCTGGTAGCTGTGCCAAGAGAAATCTCAATCATTCCCAATCTTGCAGAGACAGAGAGCGTAGATATATGTAAGGAGATAACATCGGCACAGGCTAATTATTGCTAACTAAAATGCTAGTTAACATTAGTAATTAAACTTAAACAGCTAATGTGAGTCGAAACTGCCTGCGAGCTTCTCCTGTACTGTACGGTAATTCCTCTACTGTGCGACAGTAAGTCGCGTATACATTGTCGTGTTTCTTTAGAAATAAACAATGGACAAATAAAGTCTTTAAACGCTTCAGATGTAAAGTTATTCGCTGTCAAAGTGATGTCAAAATGAATGGCAGTCAATGGAATGCTAACGGGAGGTGATGGCTTGTTAGCATCAAAATGGCGCCATAGGAGCTACGGTTTGTTGACAGACGCTTACCCCCTTGGACGCATCGCACCACACAGAGTTTGGTGTTTGAAGCCCCCAACGTCGTCTTCCAGGCAGCGCTACCTGGAAGGCACTAGGATTAGCCAATGGTTATGGCTGAAGATGACGGTTGCAGCGCTGCCTTGAAGGCTTAGTTGGGGGCTTAAAACACCATCAAGCCAGCACAGCAGCTGAGCAGACCGATAGCAAAGAGGGTGACTTGTTGCTCTCTCTAATATAACCAATATAAGCTGCTGTTTAGGCTACAAAACGTGCATGCAGGCTGAAATTCAACCGTGTGGTTTTGTTGGGATAAAGCTATAAGCAGAAAGAATATCCGCTAGCTGCTAGGCTAATGCGCAATGGTAAACACACAGAATATAGTACATGCACATAGCAGAGCTTGAAAACTGTGGCTTTTTTGTCGACAACGCGAACGTTGTAAACATGACTCACTGGAAATCCAAAATACTTCCACACTTTCACACACTTCAGTGAAAGAGGAGGGGGCTCAGGACATCTAAGGGGCCCTGGGCTCCGTCAAATATTATGTTAGATCACATTATAAACGCAGTCCTCACTTTCCTAATTATATGCAGATTTTTGCAACCCATTCAATCAGCATATTATGTTAAATCACGTCCCTGCGCAGCGAGCGAGGACGAGCTGTCACAGACCGTGGTAAAGACCATTGGTTTTATATTGGAAGGTCAAGCTGCATAATAGACTTTTCGAATGTGTCGAATATCCAACGTACAATATAAAACCAACTTTATCACGGTCTGTCACAGCGAGTCTGCTGCGGTGTGGTGGCCCTGCATCTCGGCAAAGACCGGAGCGACTGAGCTTTATTAGTAAAGACAAAAACAGCAAAATACAAAAATATTACAAACTGGCATGTTTGAATTCATAACGTTTACATAGGGTCGCCATTTCGGTAGCTTTACGTTACAACACACTACACAGTGCTTGCTGAGACCGATCATTTGTATTCAAATTCTGAGTAGTGCACAGGAGGAAGAGGAGGGAAATTAAGGAGGAGAAGGCAGTAAACTGGAGAGACCAGGTGGGTCAGAGCAGGAGAAGACCACAGAAGGAGATGCAGAAATAAGTGAAAGAGAAGAGGGAAAGGAAGAATTGACTGTGAGGGATGAAGAGGAGGCTGCAGATTCAGAGAGGGGGACAGAGGCAGAGAGTGATCAGGAGGAGGCAGATGAAGATGCCAGGGAGGAAGAGGAGGCTGCAGATTCAGAGAGGGGGACAGAGGCAGAGAGTGATCAGGAGGAGGCAGATGAAGATGCCAGGGATGAAGAGGAGGCTGCAGATTCAGAGAGGGGGACAGAGGCAGAGAGTGATCAGGAGGAGGCAGATGAAGATGCCAGGGATGAAGAGGAGGCTGCAGATTCAGAGAGGGGGACAGAGGCAGAGAGTGATCAGGAGGAGGCAGAAGAAGATGCCAGGGATGAAGAGGAGGCTGCAGATTCAGAGAGACGGACAGAGGCAGAGAGTGATCAGGAGGAGGCAGATGAAGATGCCAGGGATGAAGAGGAGGCTGCAGATTCAGAGAG
The DNA here is from genome assembly GCF_031162955.1 of Sander vitreus. Classification (NCBI taxonomy): domain Eukaryota; kingdom Metazoa; phylum Chordata; class Actinopteri; order Perciformes; family Percidae; genus Sander; species Sander vitreus. The sequence continues at coordinate 8,863,801 of NC_135877.1, forward strand.
GGGGACAGAGGCAGGGAGTGATCAGGAGGAGGCAGATGAAGATGCCAGGGAGGAAGAGGAGGCTGCAGATTCAGAGAGAGGGACAGAGGCAGGGAGTGATCAGGAGGAGGCAGATGAAGATGCCAGGGAGGAAGAGGAGGCTGCAGATTCAGAGAGACGGACAGAGGCAGGGAGTGATCAGGAGGAGGCAGATGAAGATGCCAGGGAGGAAGAGGAGGCTGCAGATTCAGAGAGAGGGACAGAGGCAGGGAGTGATCAGGAGGAGGCAGATGAAGATGCCAGGGAGGAAGAGGAGGCTGCGGATTCAGAGAGGGGGACACAGTCAGGGAGTGATCAGGAGGAGGCAGATGAAGATGCCAGGGAGGAAGAGGAGGCTGCGGATTCAGAGAGGGGGACAGAGGCAGGGAGTGATCAGGAGGAGGCAGATGAAGATGCCAGGGAGGAAGAGGAGGCTGCAGATTCAGAGAGAGGGACAGAGGCAGGGAGTGATCAGGAGGAGGCAGATGAAGATGCCAGGGAGGAAGAGGAGGCTGCAGATTCAGAGAGGGGGACAGAGGCAGAGAGTGATCAGGAGGAGGCAGATGAAGATGCCAGGGATGAAGAGGAGGCTGCAGATTCAGAGAGGGGGACAGAGGCAGAGAGTGATCAGGAGGAGGCAGATGAAGATGCCAGGGAGGAAGAGGAGGCTGCAGATGCAGAGAGAGGGACAGAGGCAGAGAGTGATCAGGAGGAGGCAGATGAAGATGCCAGGGAGGAAGAGGAGGCTGCAGATTCAGAGAGACGGACAGAGGCAGGGAGTGATCAGGAGGAGGCAGATGAAGATGCCAGGGAGGAAGAGGAGGCTGCAGATTCAGAGAGAGGGACAGAGGCAGGGAGTGATCAGGAGGAGGCAGATGAAGATGCCAGGGAGGAAGAGGAGGCTGCAGATTCAGAGAGGGGGACAGAGGCAGAGAGTGATCAGGAGGAGGCAGATGAAGATGCCAGGGATGAAGAGGAGGCTGCAGATTCAGAGAGGGGGACAGAGGCAGAGAGTGATCAGGAGGAGGCAGATGAAGATGCCAGGGAGGAAGAGGAGGCTGCAGATGCAGAGAGAGGGACAGAGGCAGGGAGTGATCAGGAGGAGGCAGATGAAGATGCCAGGGAGGAAGAGGAGGCTGCAGATTCAGAGAGACGGACAGAGGCAGAGAGTGATCAGGAGGAGGCAGATGAAGATGCCAGGGAGGAAGAGGAGGCTGCAGATTCAGAGAGAGGGACAGAGGCAGGGAGTGATCAGGAGGAGGCAGATGAAGATGCCAGGGAGGAAGAGGAGGCTGCAGATTCAGAGAGAGGGGACAGAGGCAGAGAGTGATCAGGAGGAGGCAGATGAAGATGCCAGGGATGAAGAGGAGGCTGCAGATTCAGAGAGGGGACAGAGGCAGAGAGTGATCAGGAGGAGGCAGATGAAGATGCCAGGGAGGAAGAGGAGGCTGCAGATGCAGAGAGAGGGACAGAGGCAGAGAGTGATCAGGAGGAGGCAGATGAAGATGCCAGGGAGGAAGAGGAGGCTGCAGATTCAGAGAGACGGACAGAGGCAGGGAGTGATCAGGAGGAGGCAGATGAAGATGCCAGGGAGGAAGAGGAGGCTGCAGATTCAGAGAGGGGGACAGAGGCAGGGAGTGATCAGGAGGAGGCAGATGAAGATGCCAGGGAGGAAGAGGAGGCTGCAGATTCAGAGAGGGGGACAGAGGCAGGGAGTGATCAGGAGGAGGCAGATGAAGATGCCAGGGAGGAAGAGGAGGCTGCAGATTCAGAGAGGGGGACAGAGGCAGGGAGTGATCAGGAGGAGGCAGGTGAAGATGCCAGGGAGGAAGAGGAGGCTGCGGATTCAGAGTGGGGGACAGAGGCAGGGAGTGATCAGGAGGAGGCAGATGAAGATGCCAGGGAGGAAGAGGAGGCTGCAGATTCAGAGAGGGGGACAGAGGCAGGGAGTGATCAGGAGGAGGCAGATGAAGATGCCAGGGAGGAAGAGGAGGTTGCAGATTCAGAGAGGGGGACAGAGGCAGGGAGTGATCAGGAGGAGGCAGATGAAGATGCCAGGGAGGAAGAGGAGGCTGCAGATTCAGAGAGGGGGACAGAGGCAGGGAGTGATCAGGAGGAGGCAGATGAAGATGCCAGGGAGGAAGAGGAGGCTGCGGATTCAGAGAGGGGGACAGAGGCAGGGAGTGATCAGGAGGAGGCAGGTGAAGATGCCAGGGAGGAAGAGGAGGCTGCGGATTCAGAGTGGGGGGACAGAGGCAGGGAATGATCAGGAGGAGGCAGATGAAGATGCCAGGGAGGAAGAGGAGGCTGCAGATTCAGAGAGGGGGACAGAGGCAGGGAGTGATCAGGAGGAGGCAGATGAAGATGACAGGGAGGAAGAGGCCAGTTGTAAGGCCCATTTGTTAAAATAAAATAATAAGAATATATAGTAGTGCAAAAACATAAAATGTTGATATAATTGATTGTGAAACAATAAACATGATCTTGACTTTGAACTACATGCAGCAGTGTAGCCAATGGGTTACTTTTACTCCATACACACTAATTGCCTGCTTCATGGCTGGTGATAATTTCACATTTTAGCATATTAAAAATAATCGCTGGGTTTAAATTAAGGCTTCCCTAGCTGTCTGCTTTATTTCACTGTTGCAGTCAAAAGATAATTGATTGGCTACATATTGAAAAATTTAATAATTACTCTGTAGCCACCAAGTTCTGTGAAAGATTCATTGTAAAAAGTTATGTTAAACATTTGTGCATCTGTTCTGTCTCTTGAATGCACTTCATGCTGAAGCTACTGTAAATACATACACTGAGCCATGCAGAAGCCTGATTTGTTATGATGGAAGTATAGGCTATATGCTCTTGATGATAGCGACTTTGCGATTGTTGCTTTGGGGGGGGGGGGTGGGGGTGGGGTTGGGGCATTGAGTCTTGTTGCCCAGGGCACATGAAATTGTTAATCCGGCCCTGCTTTTAGCTAGCATTAGCTAGCGGCTACCTAATGGTGACGTTAGCTAGCGCTAGCTGATACTAGCGATTTCTAGTCGGCGACATATTTTGGGCTTCATTTAATAAACATAACCTGTAGTAGTACACAATTGTATGTGTATTGTTTTGATTACAATGTGCGGAATTACTTTACGTTGCCTATTTATGTCTATTTCTCACTGTTAATCACCGGCGTCTGTACAGCATCAACAGGGGTCGCCATTGTTGTTTATGTGTGTGTGACGTCAAAAACTGTAACTGGGAGTACAACGATCTGACACCAGTTCACGAGTAGTAAGTTACGGGTTTGACTGCCGTTTCAGGGCACTTTCACGGGTAGAAGGTTGTGAAAACACGGGTTACGGGTTGCCTGGAACGCAGCATAAAACCCACAAAGAGCAGGTTTGACTCAGTGAACTTATTGTGCTGACAATGTCATTTATATTAGTGATAAACCAATTATTATTTGTTGGTGTATCGGCATTTTATTTGCCTGATAACCGATAAAGTTAATTCATTAAAAAGTGTGCTACTGTGCTGTTTCCCACACAGACTAATGTGTGGCAGTGCGCCGCACTATCAACACCGGCCGCCGCACATTGCATTTCATTATTAATTTTTTTTAAACGCTATTTAAAACATGTTCAGCTGCATTTCCTTTCCCTGCTCTCCTCCGTCTCTGTCACTTGTGTCTCGCTCGCTCGCTCACTCACTCACACACACACACACACACACACACACACACAGCTCCTCCCACCGTGCGGTGTTTGGTGTTTTTAGCCCCCAACGTCGCCTTCCAGGCAGCGCGGCAATGGTTATGTCAAAGAAGTTATGTTTAGGGTTAAGGCGAGGGTTAGCTGCATGGAAGGCGACGTTGGAGGCTTAAAACACGATCGAGCCCACCGTGCACACAGCGTCTGTCTCCATAAAGGAGAGAAGACGGCTGGCGAAATTCATAAGTTCACTAAGACTAAGTTTACACGTGGCCGGCTATTTTCATAAACGGACATTTAGAACGTCTACGTTTTCAGAAAAGTGTTTGTTTACATGTACCGCTGTATATATGCCGTCAAGAGCACGCCACACCTTTAGGTGGCAGTGTAACAAGAAGCTCAAACCCACGTTAGCCAATCAGAATCCAGAAAATAGCAACAACAGCAACAACTCACTTCCTCTTTCTCTCTCTTGGCTGCCTAAACCTCCGTTTGTCTCAGTTTATATGCAAACGTGCAAACGAAGATTTCCAAAAGCTCCACTCTGGCCGGAGGTTTTAAAAAGACTCGTTTTCAGAGGTGAATTCTCCGTCTGCGTGTAAACGAAGGGCACAAACGGTAAAAAAAACGGAAGGGAAATGTCAGCGTTTATCAAAATAACCATGTACGTGTAAACAGGGCCTAAAGGTTGGTATCTATCTCGTGAACACCTTTACACAATCACACATTAAAAAGTGCTATACAATACCAATACAAATCACGTTTTGTTTTATAGATCAGTTTTAGCGAGATATATATTTTTGAAGTGATCTAGCCATTTAACATCTGTTAACAAACCTCTTACAACCTCAAAGCTCAAAGTCTTATGACATTGTATAACTTCGACACTCAAAATCTTGCTCTTACATCTTCAAGGTGTGTGGATTCTATCCTCGATGACAAGATTCTTGGTAACCTGCGTTCCGCATAATCCTTTTTAATTTAGTCTCTAAGAGTAACATACTTACATCTGTGCAAACAAAACCATTTGTTCTTGTTTCAATGTTCTACCAAATGGTGCTTCCCCAGATAAACACCATTACCACAGCTTTATTCTCTTAGTCTTACCCCGAGGAAACAAGCTGAGGCAAGGAAATACCCTCTGATGTGATGTGCCCAGCACAGATGCGTTTACAGTGTGCTATTAATCACAGAAAGATCATTTGCTCCTCCGAGCCGCCCAGGAGCTTAATTTCATTTGTTCCCATCGATTTAACGGCCATTTCAGAAACAAGGGGGTGGTGTGGGGGAGTGTAGGCTCGATACAAGCTATTGATCAGAAACTAAATGACCTTGTGTACACAGTGACCGTGGAAACCGACCAAGAGATGAAGGAGAAAATAAAAAAATTCAAAAGGTCTCGGGGGGTTTAACATGGCAATGTTAGGCTGAAGCAGGTTACACGTGGTCTATGTATAGCAGTCCACTGCTCCTACTAGGGCTGCACGATATTTTGTTTCATCGTCTACATCGCGATGTGCGCACGTGCGATAGTCACATCACAGGAGGTTGCGATGTTGACGCTAAAACGTTTTTTGCTGCTTGATAGAAAGGTAATCTTTCACCGTTCCCCTTTTACACGATTGTTACCGGCCGACCCTTCCACTTTAAGACAGGTGGCCATGTGGGCAACGTGTGTATGTGATGTAACGTTAGTCCGACGGGGTTTATTGTTATGGGAAGTGAGGCTCTCCCGCTACGGGTGCAAGATATATCGACTCAATATCGTTATCGCAGTATATCGAAAGTGTCGCAATAAGTATGCAATACTTATTTTATGGAGTGCTGCGTCCCGTCCGTTGGCTGGGTGGCTTAGTTGTGTTTGATTTAGCGCTCGCTTGAAACGCTATAATGATCATCATTTCATTGGCCAGTTAACGTGTCACTTTCACATGTTAGTGCACGTCAGCGCACGGGTCCCCTACGTGACAAACCCTATGGAGCGAACCACGTGACTCCGCTACATTCAGGAAGTGTCTTTTTTAAGAGCAGATACGATAAAAAGGGGAGTTCATATATATCCGACTGCTTGAATTTGTCGATGTGTAGTAATATATATTAATATTGAGGAGGTGATGCATCGTGATGTCGAATCGATTCGAATCGTTGACAGAATAATCGTTACCGAATTATATCGTGAGACCAGTAAAGAGTCACACCCACTGTGTCCCAGCTAACGTTACGGTTCGGAGAGCCGCGACGCTGGAAACGTAACGCTAATCTACAACAGAAGTCTGTGTCTGATATAAAGTAATTTACACCGATTTAATTGTGCTTGTACACACAGAGTTTGTTGCTAGTGCACGTGCAGGTCTGCATGCACAGCGAACCACCAATCACAATCAATGTTGATCAATTTATCAAACAAGCAAGCAGGCCCCGCTAGTCGACCACAACCTGAAATATAGAGGAAGCAACATGCATGCATTATTAATATCACTGACTTTAGCCTGGATTGATAGTATTATATGAATACAATGATGTCATGTCAGTCAACCAGTGTATTTCTTCCCAATTTCCCTCTCCAAAATCACTTCAGAAGAGTAATCACAGCGCTCACTTGCTTTGATGTTTGGAAAGCTTTAAAGTTCAATAAAGACTTCATTTTTATTTTCTATGTAGATGCGCTCCCCTACAAAATCACCGCAGTAGGCGAGAATGAAATAGCTCTATTTCCAAATACAGATACTTATGTCATCTTGTAAAAATCTCTTGTCTTTTTTCATATCACACTATATATCGCAGGGAAAAATCGCAATTTTTTTTCTCCTACTGCTTCGGACGGGTTGAATGCAGGAGTTACATTTCACTACACTGAACTGTGTGAATGTGAAGAATTAACGACGTTTCGTTTCGTGTAAAGGGCCGCCGCTTGTAAGCACAGATGGGCGCTAGTCAATGCAGCAGCATGCACACAAATGAGCGACACACTACATAGATGCATGCCCGCACTTGGCAACCCTCTTCTCCAGAGCGTAATTCATATTTGTTCATATTCATGCTCCGCGCCACTCCACTCCATCCCCCAGGAGCACTGCCTTGACGACTGATTCCACGCCGGGGAGTTATTTTCCATGCTTCCACTGCTACTTGGCACAGGGAGTCAATTATGAACACCTTGCGACCTTTGGCCCTTTCGCACATGAACTACTATTCCCAGGTACACTGCCACATCACAGCTAAAGAGCCTGGGGGGGGGGAGCATGCGCTCTCTTGGTGCGCGAACAACTTGTTGACAAGAATTACATGCTATAGGAGATGATTAACTAGCCAGCTGAACCCAGGCTCCGCTTTGGCAGCAGTCCCACAACACAATTTATGGGGATTTGTGCATTGGTGTGTGTGTGTGTGTGTGTGTGTGTGTGTGTGTGTGTGTGTGTGTATGGGGGAGGAGTGGTGGGGGTTAATAGAATAATGAAAGTGCAATGCTGTGAAGCCACCAAGCAGGAATTAGTGGCACTAAATGAACTGCTCTTTTGTTTGAGGCTGTTTGATTACTTGGGTGGCAGCAGAGGGTGTGATTTCATTCACATTTCTAATCCTAATCTTGTTATTGTATAACCCCCCCCACCACCACCACCACACACACACTCACTCACTAACTCACAGGTAAGCGTGTGTGTACTTCTGTCTGCGTGTGTGTTAAGTAGGTGAATGATGGATATATCTCGTTGCCTGGCTTACCTTATCAGCAGAAGGGCCAGTATGGGTTTCATCAGGAGGTTGATGAAGCTGGAGATACAGGTAAGCCAGGCAGCTTTTGAGAAAAGGAACACACACACATAACAAGATTGGCTTGTCTTCACAGAAAAATAAATGGTGTTGTTGGAGCAGAGATAGTCAAAGAAGAACAGGGGAGACTGCTTTTAAGATGCAGCCCACTTGATAAGGGCTCCACTGTGATTAAAAAAAAAGCTTAATGCAGTTTCACTGATGGGAAACTGTCAAGGACTTTTGTAACATGGTCTACAAGAGAATACTTGAGTGCTGAAAGTGTTTTAGACATAAATGTAGTTCTGAAGTTATTACTTGACAATGCATTATTTATTGCCGATGGTTCCGGCTTCTCAAATTTGCTGCCGTTCTCTGTCATATACCACTTCTATACTAGCTTACGTAAACCAAATAACTTTGGCCGTGGGACTTTTAGTCAGACTTTGGGCCTGGAAACTTGCGATGGCCATTTTTGACATTGATAATGAAAATAACTCGTTGTAGCCCTACACCCAATATCAAAATGGTTTTACTTTACACTGTGCACATACATGGGTACCAGACAATATTGCAACATACTAATCAGCAACAAATACTGCATCTCATACAGTACGCTTTAACGTACAAACTGTGTTGCTATATAGCACATGGCAGGACACAGAAATACAAAGGTAGTCTGGGATATTTCACACACAGTCCTGCCTGAGGCTGGAGCCGTTTATGCCATTTAACGTCAGGTTGTACATCCTCCATGATGTGCCAAGTTGAAGGAGGAAAAGCAAAGATGCTCCTTTGCTGCATCAGCCCAATGAGTTAATAGTGTAGGATGTAGTTTATTGTCAAAATTGACTCCTCTGCTGCTTCTCTTCCACCTTTTTCTCCAGTTTAGTCTACATGCTCTTCCCTGTTGTACAGGCTCAAGTGTGAGCCTTTATCCCCATTTGTATGAATCACTGCATCAATCAAGAGTACTTAAAAGGTGCTCTAAGCGATGTTGTGGGATGTCACTTCTTGTTGACGTTCGAAGTATTGTCAAACAAAACAGAGGCTAGCTCGCCTCTCGCTCCTCCTCATCCCGTCCCCTCCCTTCCGCGCACTAACCCCCCGACCCCCACCCCCAAATCCTTCTTGTCGGTTATTGGCTGGAACACTGTTTGTTATGTTTGGTGGTGCAGGTTGGCAGTGTGTTCAGGGGACAGGCAGCAGCTAGCTAGCGGATAGTGAGGAGATGTTTGATGTATGTGACAAAAAATGTTGTAGCCTAAAAAAATGCGTGACATCGCTTTTTTTAAGGAGGCAGTACACTCCATAGGAACTGCTTGTCAGATGGTCAAAAAACTTAAGAGAACTCCTCCGCCACATCTTTCCAACGTTAAAACTTTGTCTGACAACTCCGTAGTGTGTATATGTCTGTATGTGTGTCTCTCACATAATATATAAAGTAGGCTGTTGCATACAAAGGATACTCTGACCTCTCATGTGCAGACCTTTGAAATGTAGCTGGAGAGGTGGTTGTTCACCTCCTGGGCACTGCCAAGGTGCTCTTGAGCAAGGCACCGCAGCTGCAGCCCCCTCACTCGGATATCTCTCCATTAGTGCATGCATAGGTACTGAGCATGTATATTGAGTGTGTGTATTACAGGCCTGTGTGTAATGTGTGTTCTAACAACAGAGTGACAACATTGTAATTGCCCTTGCGTGATTACTAAAGTAAAAATTATTATTATCATTATTATTGTGTTTAAAACCATTATTGAGGCAGGCTCTTGCAGGAAAACGTCCAGCATCCCTCTCTGGCTGAATGCAAACAAGATTCATTCACCTGCACCAGTCCTACTAACCCTACTCTTTGCTTTTACAGACACAAAAAGGTGCCATTTGGGATCATGTAGAGCTGTCACGACCCAGAGTTAAAGCTGAAGGTGACGACAGCAAAAAGGAAAGTTGATAGCACTGCTCCATGGGGTGCCACATCTTCCTCTGAAGCATGTCCTAAAAACAGTACCTTTGATGCAGACAAACGGTAGCTTATCAAAGAAATGGACCATAATCTAGAAAACCAGGCAGGTGTTGACCACAGCTACTCTATTTTTGTGACAACCACTCTGGAACTGCCATTCCAAGGAACAAAGAAAGAGCACTGGAAGAGAAAGAAAAGACCGAACAGGAGAATAAAAGGGTGGGACTGAAGAGATGTGTCAAAGAGCAAATGAGTACGCAATGACAAGGAGAGGCTAGGAAATAAGGCTTAGAGAATCAAGAGAAAGAAATTAGGCATAAAAAAAGAGAAGAAAAGGTAGACAAAACCCCAGCAAAGAGGTTGGAGTAAGACAAAGACTGCCGTAATTCAGCTGACATGACGTCTCCTCAACTTGTCACAAGGATAGAAAGGCATAGCTGGGGGAATTGGGAGGAGTGGAAAAAACACTGGATCCCAGGCCCACAGTGCCCATCACTGTCACTCATGTCTGGCAGTACAACAGTTCTGGTGACATGTGGAGATCCCTTGAGTCTGAAATGGGACAAGAGACCCTCTCCTTTCCTCCCCTCCCCTCCCCTCCCCTCCTGCTTCCAGTTCCCTCGTTCGTTCTCCCAAGTCCTTCTGTTTCATCATCAACCCAACTCCTTTCCACCTTATTCAATACACTTCTCCTGAGGACCAGCCACCTATTTACAAAAGTGTCATTTCAGACCCAAATGAAAACTATGCTGCGCCCGTTGACCAATTTCAAACCATCTTGACCTTTGAGAAAAGAGTCTAAAATGGACGAAGCTACCATATAAGTTGCAAATTCCTAACTGTGTTGACTTATGGTCTTGTTACGTGACGAGGAGGTAGAAGAAGTCCCTACATCACTTAGTTTTCCGCACAGCCTATTGCACGAAGAAGCTGGAATGAATTTCGCTGTGTCACTTTCTTGTATGATCGAGCACTGGACCTTTTTTTGTTTGTTGGCACACCCTTTTCCCCCCTTCTCCTTGCCATTGTGCTTTCTTGTCTGCCACTCTGATTGCTGTATGCTGTTGCTGCACGTCAAGCGCGATCTCACCAGCTTCTCTTGCTGCGATTCTCATCTTGTGCATGTACGTGGTAACAAATGTGCTTGTAAGCATGCGGCAGCACTCCTACGCCTATGTGTGTCTCGGTTAGAACAGCTGTGATGTTCATTCGGGTCGATCAGTGGCTCCAGCCTTATTACAGAACCAATAGATTGAAGGACCCAAAGCCGACCCCCGAGAGCGGGAAAAGAGGGAGGGAAGGCGGGTGGGGACTGCAGCCGGAGTAGGACCAGAGCGAACAGCCACATTATCACATTTCCTGCCGCTATTTTCCAATTAGCTCGCCATCGATCAGCTTGCGAGCCACTTGACGCACTGTGCCTTTCACCGACTGGGCTTGAAGCCACTTTCTGTCCAAGTTCTGTCAAGATTTCCCCACACAGCGGGTGTACAAGCACACTTGCCTGGGAAACCATCCAGGTGTGCTGGGAAGGCATTGAGTTGAATCTGGCTCTGATGTGCGTATTATCACTACTTCCCGTCTTTACGGTGAAACGTGGGCAAACATCTGTCATGAATGCATTGGAGGAAGATTAATTTGTATAGGTATGTTGCATGGAAATGGATGAGATCATGAGCTGAGTGTGTGGATTGGTTCTATATGAAGGCACTGCTTCTTGCATGTCATCCCTGGCATTCACTGAACAAACACTTTTTTAATAACAGAAAGAAAATATCAGATGCAGCTATTCCGATGACCCATTTCCACTCGTGTCCCTGGAAATAAGTCACTGTACAAGACAATGTTCTCACGGCCAAACACAATTCTTCCATCAACTCCCAGCCGGTTTGTGTGTGAATGTGTGTCTGCACCCATGAGTGATAGGGCAAGAGAGAGAGAGGAAGGTTAAGTGATAAAAAAAAAAAAAAAAGTGGGATTCTGCTGATGACCCCCATCACACTGTGAGGACAGGGACTTTGGTCTTATCTCTCTCTCTCTCTGTGTGCTTTCTCTTGGCTCTGTAAATGGCTTCCATTTGCCATATTTCTCTCTATCCACACGGTGCAATAGATTGTAGCGCACGCAGTGCCTTAATGCATATAGTGGAATTATAAGATTGGTTTCAAGACAGTTAAACTTGAAAAATTGTCTTGACAAGGGAATTTACATTTGAAAGTGGTGAAGTAAGACAACAGGAAACACTCAGGAGCCTCCATTGTTTTGCAATATATCGAATCAATATTGTCTGCGCAATTACTGTGACGGACAGACAAACAAAGACATGAATGGAGTCCAATCGATGGTTCCCGCCGACACACACTCATACACACAGTTTCATTATGGAGAGGGCATTTGTCACACCACATTAGATTTTTTTTCAGGTAATGCAGGGTTTGAAGAGCCAGTGCTTACACAAACAAATGAATCAGATGCTATCTTGCTGTTTCATGTATTGTACCTTTTGTTATTTTTTTTTGTTGCAGTGGTGTCACCTAGAGCAGCATAAAGCTCATGAGCATGGGAAACAAAAGTGTCTGTCAGTGAGGATTCGGTTGCGTGTCCTGAACGGGCTGCACCCTCTTATCTGAGCTCAGCAAAAGTTCCCATCGATTGGTCCGCTGATTGTGCGTCTGTCAGCCTACCTGTCCAGCCCTCCCTCCCACCTGCACCTCCCCCGCCTCCCTCCATCCATCCATCCTCCCTCCTCCCCCCACCCTCCGCTCTGCCCAAGGCCTCATTGATCAGCCATGCCCTGGCTCCTGCCCGCTGATCAGTCAGCTTGATGTCTTTTGTGTCTGGGTGAAGTGAATAAACTATTGGGCCGATCGAACGGGGAGCGTGGAGAGCCGGTGCTTGGCCCCTAGAATGCAAGACTGTGAAGGACAGAGGGATGGTAGTGGAAAATAGGAAGGTATGGATGTGTGAGGGAGGAGAGAGGAAACAAGGGGTAAGAGACGCAAAGAGAAGAGGAAGAAAGCCGCCAACTGGCTCAGTTATCAGCGAGATCAGAGAAACGGCACACAAAAGGAAAGAAAATGATGAAATGGTGTATAAGACATGAAGGGGTAGAAGGTTGCGCCTCCCACAGGGCCCAAGTTCACAAAGCTCAGCAGGCCTTTCCCACTAAGGCGAGAGCAGAACATCCATCTCCAATCCACACACTGATGACAAGCTCCTCAGATAAACACTAGAAGCATCCGATCTGTCTTGAGACCGTCAGAGTCCCCACGCTTTTTCACGACTGTGGACATAGGGAATTATTGCATCCCTGAGGCTGCATACATTAGCCGGCAGTTGTGGCAAATCCATAGGCAAGTGGATGAGGCCTGAGCATGAGGATCAGCGTCTCTTAAATTTCTGAGCAGGGCTTCCAAGTCTCAGATGGGCCAGATTGATGGGAAAGAGGCCCGGATAAACCATAATATCCATTTCATCCCTGTCAATAAGCATTTGATAAACAGGGGGTAAAATGGGAGGAGGGAATTTGAATTTGTTATTATAATAAGTGGGGCTTTAATGGTCATATTTTGTAGCAAGGTGACAGGAAATTGCACTGACGGATGCGTAAATGGATGATGCGATTGTGGAATAATATGGACAATTGGTGGAGGAATATATTGGAGGTTATCAAAATAGATGCTAACCTGAAGTATCTCTGCAGGAATGCATTTATCCAAACAGCTCCAAGAGCATATGATGTTTTGATATTCCCCAAAGAAAAAGTATTCTGGTTGAAAATATTCAGGGATCAGAGTCCGAGTTTTAAGCCGACTCATTACCATGGCCTGCTATGACAGCGGATGCATTTCTAATCATGCTTATAAAAACCGAAGACATAAACAAACATTTACCCCTGGAAGCCCCTGGTTTGCTTTGGAATTGGTGCATTTTGTTTCTGTCCTCCATGTTTTCAGTCAATCGGTCCTTAGATAAAAAAGAGCTTAGAAAGATTATCCCCCTGGCTTGCATGCCATTATCATTAATCAGTGTGTTATTGACTGCTCTGTCCTTTCCTGTTTCAAGTTCAGGCCTCCTTTAATCCACAGATTTTGCCCAGAAGACACACACTCGACTCCGGGAGGCTCAGTGCAGCTTGAACCAAGCCCACCCTTGCAGGCACCAATCGATTTGCAGCGAGCCCTCTCCCGCCCACCTATCACAATGCTCAAACATTGGGACTGCTGATGTAAATTCCCCCTTACAGTACCCAGGGACTCATTTTGGAAATCTGTTTCAAAGGCCAAAGGACTTTAAGCTCATGATCTGTCATTTTATTAAATGTAATACTGAATATGTGGAAAAAAACAAACGCAGTTCAGGATTGTTTATCCAGTTAAGATTCACTAAGCTCTTAATCTATATATTACACATGATTAGGGCTTATTATTTGGGAATTTATCTGTGTTTATTTAAAAAAAACAAAAAAACCTTTAAAAATAGTTTGGAGCACAAACACTTTTCTACTTGGAGGGTCTCTGGTGGATAATTAGGAGCTCATTTGCATTCCCTTTGCATTTGACTCCTTACTTTTTATTAGCAGAAGATTTTCTGAGCTGTGTTCATTGCAAGAGGCCCTTGTAAACCAGTGGTTCCCAATCAGAGGTACGTGAAGCCCAGCGGGTACTTCTGCAGTTGACAAGGGATACGTGGAAAGATGTGAAGTAGCTCAGCTAATTTGAAAAAAAAAGATAGAAGATGTGAAAATGTGTCCACCTAATTCTGTTTAGGGAGAAACTAAATTCACAAATAGGATTACAAATGTGTATGATACTAATCTTTTGTATACTTACTGCTACAATAAGCAGAAGGCTACCAGCTATGACAGAAGGACATGCCTCCCACCAACCTGAGGCTACATCCACACTACTACGTTTTCGTTATAAAACACTTAACTTTTGCTACGTTTACGCCGTAGTCCACACTACTCCAGCGTTTCAGAGCCCCTAAAATAGACATTTGGAAACGCTGCTGACCCGTTTTAGTTTAAAATCTCCAGGGTTACGTTGTAGTCTTGACGGGCAGAAACGGAGGCCTTTGGAAACTATGACGCTGACACCCACAGTTGCTTCCTGATTGGGTCTTTTGGGCAAGCAAAGACGTTAAAAAAGTAAGCTTAACGTATTGGATAAGCTGGTTGAAATTGTTAGCTAAACGTTTAGGGATAAATGGTTGAAATAGATGGCTAAAAGTTCATGGATATTTTGTGAAAAGCACCAATAGTCAACCCTACCACATCGCCACAATATCGACATCGATGATTATACACACACTCAATATACACACATCTCAAAACTGATCACAATACCAATGCCCAACTGTTCTCCGCAAGACATACAAAAATGGCAAGTACTAGGAGCCACTGGCAAATGTATAAAATGACAATCAACCATCAAACAAAGTGCTCTTGAGTGAGACGTTGAACTCAGAGCAGCTCACCCGCTGCGCGCTGCTCTGCAGTTCAACCCAAAAGTGTAAAACACACAAGTCACAGGCATTCCCAGGCGTTTTCCCAGCCATACCATGGGAATTGATGTTGCCAAGCATGTTTGTGCTGGAGTACAAATCATGCTGTCAGTTTCAGTGCGCTTGTCAAAGAAGCAAGACGTCAACACAGCCAGATGGGGACGACAGGAAGAGAACTGACATAGCATGAGTCGGTGGGGAGGGAAGTAGCCTTGAGCGGTGATTGGAGAAGCGCGTGTGTTTGTGTGTTTAGCAGGCTGTGTGCATGCATTTATGTGGCCTCAACTGTGCATGCGTGTGTGCCTGGGTGTGTATCTGCGCGAGTACCCACATCACAGGGTCGTGTATCCGTTGGTAAATATGAGGTGAGCCTGATCAATAATCTCAAGCGAAGAGAAGCTTAAGGTTTTACCACATTAACTCTACACTGTCAAACTCTATTGTCCCCACTCCTTCCCATTGTGTTCAAGCATGCGTGTTTGCATGATTTATGTGTACAAACATGTCTGTGTGAGCAGGCATGTTTGTTTACAGGCAAGGCATGTTAGCTTAACTGTGTCTGTGCACACAGGGCTGTGCCTGTGCCGCCGTTTATGTTGTTTAACGTACGTTGTGAGGTCGTGCACGGTCCGGACTTCCGCGGGCTTTCCCACTGTTGACTGCAGCTATTTACCAACTTTGCATTACTGACACATACAGCCTGGTCAAATAGATAGAGATAATCTATGCAAATGCAGCACACGGTTTTTCTCAATCAAAAGCTATTTAGCTGCCTGTGTATCTTCCTGAATGTGTTCATTGAGACGGCTCCCAGAGGGCTTCCCGCGGTGCTGGTTTGCTGATATGAGACTGATTAAAAATATGACAAAGTAGTTTGTTTAGCAGCGAGAACGGCAGCCAAATGTGTGTTCTTTTAACGTACGCTGAATGCAATAACACGAGGGTGTCAGAAGCTTGTTTCTTCATTTGTTGTGCTGTTAAGACACGGAGAACATACAGTAGAAGCTGTCAAAGCTGCTCGATATTTTCATATCAACAATGGATCAGATGACTACAGTATGTGCAATCTAAAAAAGTGTCGCTTGTAGTGATGAACCCACTGAGAATTATCACCCGACTCTGCAGGTCACCTCAACTTTATGGAGCTGTAACAAAATAAGTGAGTCCATAAATGAAACAGGAAAACTGACTGATTGAATGAGTTGCAGGCTCAATGAAAGAAATCGCAGGCAGGTAGAGAACGAATTTGAGAACCGTCTTGAAGATATAACTGATTTGATTTTTAGGTGACATTGCAGATTATTCCATAAAACAGCACAGGCAGTTTTATATCGTCTTTTTAGCTAAGGTTTACTATCACAGCTCTCATCAACTGTGTCTCCGGCAGCATCCGGCACTAAAAAGCTCTGATAAACTCACTGTACACCATCTGCCCGGCAAACAGAACAGCAGACAGACAAAGTAAGCAACTAGCTGGTCAACAGAGTGGCGCATTTAGCAGCTAAATCGCCAGATATTTCCATCGGGAGTTAATGGAGACCAAATATCTTTTACATTGGAGTTGCTTTAGGAAAGGATCACTTCATTAGGATTGATTACAGTGACCAATAACTCTTTCAATGCACATGTGGCATGCGAGTATTGTATCGAGGTAGACTTGAAAAAAGCCAAACCTATCCTCTAAAGCAGGGTTTCCCGCAGAGAATTTGTTAGTTAAGGTGGTAGGGCGGGGGTTTGCCATCTGCCATCTTTTTTGACGACTTAGTTAAGGCGGCAGGCGTGTGTTGCTTAGGCGGCCGCCTTAACTGCAAAGTGCTGCGGGAAACCCTGCTCTAAAGCTCTCTAATTGTTGATAACTACGTGTTTTTGAAATGTTACGCCGGCATTTGATTTTATCAGCTGGACTCAGTGAACAAGCTGCTTTTATGATGAATAATACATTGCTCAATGTCACTGTGGATTTTGTTGCTTTTTACTCACAACAACTTTGTCCGTGATCGACACTCTTCCCTAAGTGTTTCATGCCAAAGAAAAATTTGCTGGGGTAATTCGGTAATGCCTGCATTGCAGTTCAACCTTGTCACATTTTTTTAGCCATCATCTACACTTACAGCATTTAGCTGTCCCTGTCATCCAGAGGGATTTTCAGTGATTTAGCGGAGGTTTGGTGTGTTGCTCAGGGGTGTTTGCTGATGGATATAGATATACTGACTATGAGGGCATTAAAACGGTCTCAAATGTGTCTTAAACTGCCTGCCACATGTCCATGTCTCTTCGCGCCGGCACCATAATCTCCCCTCTGCCTGAAACCCATCAACACTGTTCCTTTGGTGTTCCACGCCAAAAACCATTTGTTCCCGTCCTACTTTCTATGCATATCCCCTCTCCTTCGCACAAGAGCCAAAAACCTGTTTCTCCCAACCAACCACACCTCCCTTCCTCCCTCTGTTTTTGTCTCCCTCTTTCCTCCCCCCATCTTTCTCCTCTTCCATCTCTCCTTCTCCTCAACCCTCCTCCCCCCCTCTCCTCCTACAAACTCCAAAGTGTCCTAATTCCTGTCATGCTAATTGGAGCTGACAGACACAGCTAATTATGCAGAGATAATCTGCTGCATCTGACTAATTATAATTCCCATTAGCTGCCGATAATGCTCATTAGATTAACTTTCTCCAGGAGAAATTGGAAATAATAGACCGGGCCCAACGCTGCATCTTTTTTGGTAATCACGGATAGCGGTGCGTTTGGCACGGTGGGCTGGCGTTTGTTTGGTGTCGAGGAGGCAGGCTGGTTGCTTGCGATGGCCGCTGTGGAAATAGATACACCGTCTGATCCAAATGATATCTGATACGCTGGACTGCTAGCGCAGAAATTGAGAGAGACAGGGAAGCCGCCGAGAGGGGGAACTGCAACACGTGGGCCTATGTCAGGTCAGATACGAAAACATGTTTATGAAATGAAAAATAAAAAAGGTCTTCAAGGCACTTGCAAAGACAGCTTTAGAAAGGGTGCTCCAGGCAGTGTTGTAGTACTCGAGATCGGTCTTGGTCTCAAGACCGGTCTTAAGACCAATTTTTGAAAGGTCTTGCTCTCGTCTCGGAATCGACCGCATTTTTCCACGGCCTTGTCTCGGTCTCAGATAAAGATGACTCAGGATTTTATTTCAAGGCTGGTCAAGACCACAACTGGATTTTGCTAAATTGCCTGTGCATTGTCTGATTTATGCCTATGTGTTAAAACTTGCAAATGCCACCAATAACTTGACTCATATCTAATTTGAAATGTTTCACCGTGAACCCCCCTCTCCCTGCCCCCTTTACACGCACACCCAAGAATGTGAGTGCGGGAGGGGGGAGAGGCTCTGGCTGTCTAACACAAATCTGGTCTTGACTCGGTCTCGCCCTGCCATGGACTTGGTCTTGACTCGGTCTCAAACCCTCAGAATCTCGGTCTTGTCTCGGTCTCGATACACTCTGGTCTGGGTGATGACTTGGTTTCGGTTTAGGTGGTCTCGACTGCAACACTGGCTCCAGGTCTGCCCCACTGATAGAAAAGCTTTGTTGGTTATGAATTAAGCAAGGTTGAGTAAAAGAAGACATTGTTGGAGTTGCTGTGGTGTTGGCGCAGCTCATGGCAATCAAAAACACACCAGTACATATCTATAATGAGCCATGAATGTGTAGACGGGAAACTAGCTGGCTGCAGTCCCTTAGCCCACACAGCGGTGTGATCACTATAAACTACCAGTCACACACGCTTTCCCCTGAACAGTGCAAACTATTTATTCGTTGCCCACTCAGTCTACCGCTGTGCGTTCCGCTCTCACTTTTGCTGCATGATACGACAATTCTGCTTTGGCTCACCCACCACCGCCAATTACCACCGCCTTAGATGTGCTGCGGAGAGGGATATTATTTACCCTCCTATAGGTGTGCACCGGCGACTGCAGGGAGAACATAAAAGCAGGTTTATTCACTGCCGTAAATATAAAAGTGGTGCCGCCAAGTCATTATTTGGTCATCTTTTTAAACTGAATACATAAAGCTGTCCTGATTGCAGCTGAAGTGCACTGACTACACACACAACTGATGCTGGAGATGATAGTTTTGTCATACAGGGTTTTCCTGGCTCAGAATAGGCCTTTTTTTTGGGGGGTGGGGGGGGGGGGGGGACTATGCATGGCAGTAAGCATGATCGGTCCGAGAACAGTAAAGGCAATGAGTCTGTGTTACCTTATTTGACAGAAATCTATGCATTTTCCTGTTATTTCTGACAATTTATTTATGCTTGAGTAATTAAAACTCCAATTAACAAAACTGGTTAAAAAAATAATATTAATATTAAAATAAATCCTCGGAGAGTCCGGTACAGCCTGACTTTGTAGATAAAACTGAGATTAGCGCTCACATTCCAGTTTATTTTCTGCTTGTTCAACGGTTGTTTGGTAAATTGCTCTTAAACCAATTTAGAGAGGATTTGAACTGCTATTTTTATTCTCAATTACTGTCCTATTGGTGCTGGTGATTATCCTTTGGGGCTGGCTAAAACTTCTTTGGTGGGCGCCAAAAAATTCCTCTATGCAAGAAAAACCTTTGAACCTTTTGAAGCCGCTGTTTGTACAGAATCTTTTTTTCAGGGTTGAATATCCTCACATGGCAAGCATAGGCGCACAAAGTAAGTTGGTGCATCACTAAAATTACCAATTACAGCCATAACTATTAAAACTGATGGAAGAAAGTGTTGTTTACATTACATTTTAACAAGAGGAGGTTATCGAGTAAGCATCAACGCCGTTTGAGTGCAAGAAATAGAGAAATCCTCTGTTATGGTTGCCAAAGTTTGGAGACCAATTGGACACAGAAACCAAATCTAATTTATTGATGCAGTGTGGGACCGGGGAGTACAAAGCCTGGGGAACACGCAGGCCCTAAAACCCACAAATGGGATATTGATCGTTTCGAGGGGGAAGAAGTTATATTTAACCATGAAGTGCCTCACTTACTCTATTGAGTGGTTAACAGTCTTTTTTGTCTCTCTCTCCCACAGCAACTCTCTCTCACACACACACACACACACACACACACACACACACACACACGCGCGCACACTCTCAACAGCTCTGTGACATTCAACACTGTATGCTCCTATGACAACCCATCAAATTGCCCATTGGGAGAGGCGCTGACAGCACCTTGGGGTGTTTAAATGGAAAGACTGATCTGAACTACACAATATTCAATAGTGGATGTGCTCTGTACTATACTGCAATGTACTCTGTGATGGGACAAAAAGAAGAGCTCAGTATTCTTTGCTCCAGTTAAGTGTATTCATATTTTTATTCAGCCCCTGGGGCCAGCCGTAATCCACTGTGTGTGTGTGTGTGTGTGTGCGCTGTACACGTGCCTGCTTGCCGCTGCACATGTGTACCCCCATTTGCGATGTTCTGAATTTGATCACCTTAACCAGCGTGTCTCGTAAACAATAAATCGCAGACAGTGAGAAAAAAGAACATTCACTCCGTGCCGGATGGATCCAGCTACAAAACGAGATATGCTGGCTAATCGCGAGCAGCAGAGCTTTGCTGCAATATTCACTGGCATGTATTTTAAAACACAAGTCAGGGCTGAAACCATAGCAACAATGCTTTAGCAAAGAGGGAAACAAAAGTCCAGGTATGGTCTGCATGAAAATGTTCAAGCCCACTTGAACTCGGCTGCCTCCCTGCACAAGTCCCAGAAAATGCCTCTATGTAATGTTTTCCAAAAAAAAAGAAGCATATAGGTATGATTACAGGACCACTCACTCACTGCTAACAAATACAAAGGGAGTTTGATTTGTTTGCGCCTTTTATATGTGAGTAGCTTCAGGCTTTCCAATTTTCTCTGGCACAAAACAAAAACAGATCTTGTGTGTCTGCAACAAAGTGGAGAAGGTGAGTCGCTCCACATAAGTTACACTCTGAGTTAACAACAACAAAGCACAACAAAATGTCATACTGTGAGTAACGTCATTTAGTCATGACAAGGTTATTTTGCTGACAAAAAATATAGATTTCGGCTAGAATGCTAACTGACTTGCTTGAATTGCTTCTCTAAAAGCTCTGATTAAATAAAAAATTTAAAAAAAACTGGCTTTGCTATCTGCCCAGCACCGAACAGCAGACACAGTTAGCAATAAGCTAACATAGTGGAGCATAAGTTTGTCACGATACCAGAACTCTAAGCTTCGATACAATACTAGGATTAAAAACGATACTTGATATCTCTTTTGATACAATGGCAAAAAAGACAAAAGAAATGCGACAGGCTGAGGACTAGTTGATTTTCTTCCCCGTTGTTTCATTTGTGCAGCCTTGGGTTAAAAAAAAATTATCTCTGTAGATTGTTTTTTTTTTTTTATAGCTTTGGTACTTTCGATACTAAAGAATGTATAATGTATGAATGGAGTTTGCGTCGTTTTAAATTCGGTATCGAAAAAGTTTTTAAGTATTAATACTAGAGCACTGGACAGAGTTAGCCGTTTCCCCGTTTTTAGTCTTCATGCTAAGCTAAGCTAATATATAGCTAATATAAAATATTGATTAAGGGTGCAACGATCTTCTTGTCCAACTCTCGACTCAGAGGTGAAAAGGCTTTTGCTTCAAAATGATGAACTGTTCTTCAAAAATAGAACTATATATATATATATATATATATATATATATATATATATATATATATATATATATATATATATATATATACACACACGCACATATAAGTAATCATTTTCAATTATTTTCTATAGCAAGTTGAGTGATGAATCTCAAACTAGAAATCTTAATAAGAAAGTATGGTTTAAGTGCTTCATTTATAATAATTGAATAATTATAATAATAATAATAATAATAATGTAATATGAGCACGTTGTTAGACTAATTTATAATTTATACTCTTTATTGATCCCCCACAATGTGCACTCTGTTGTTACACTACACACAGGCCTGAAATACACACACACATGCTCAGGTCCTACACATGCACAAATGGAGGGATGTCAGAGTGAGTGGACGACGACTCCTGAATAGGGCTGGGACGGTATGGATTTTTTATTACTGCGGTTGAAAAGCAAAAAATTCCCGCAATATAGCGGTATGCCGCAACCCCCTTACGAGAGTAGCCTAAGTTAGAGCGAGAATGGCAGAGTGCCTTAAGTGAGTGACGTCAGTGCCAAGGAGAGCGAGCGGTAACGGAGAGTAGCGTATGAGTGCCACTGTGAGGAAAACAGAGAGGAAAAAGAGATAGCAAAGATGATGTAAAGTGAGTAAAAAGTGAACAATAAAACAACAAGCTAGAGCTTCTCAAGACACGGTGGCTTTATCTATGGTCAATACTGCCGGTAAAGTGAATGGAGTTACACCCGAAAAAACATGGGCTTAAACCTTACAACGTGTTGCAGCCCGAGTGCAGCCCGTCTAGCAGCTGAGCAGACAGAGAGCAGAGAGGGCGACTCGGCAGTCCGCTAACTTGTTGCTCTCTCTACCAATATGAGCCGCTCTGTTTTAGGCTACCAAACGTGCATGCAGCCTGAAATTCAACGTGCCGTTTTATCGGGATAAAGCTATAAACGGAAGGAAACTCCGTTAGCTGCTAGGCTAATGTGCAATGGTAAACACTGCAGCTGTAACGTTAATGTGTCTACCTCAGCTGAGAACGGAGAAATTTTAACATTTCTCCGATACAAGACGTTACACAGGTACTCTCGCATATATATAGGCCTAATGGTCAACACAAATGGAATGTTATTATGTGTCATGGAACATTGGGCTCCCCAACTTGTGAAAGGTCGGATTTGCTCCATTTTTTGATGATAAGTTTGTTTTAGAAAACCTTGAATCATACACAGTCAATCAGACACAATCCATGTCATTAGAATCAATGAATCCATGTCATTAGACACAACGTGCACACGTGCAGGCCAATGTTTTTTTGCGGTGATGACGGTGACGAGCTCAGACCCGCGGTAGGCGTCACATGACCGCGGTATTTTGGTAACCGTCCCAGCCCTACTGCTGAACAGGCGCCCCGACCGGTCGGGGGAGGGTTCGATGCCTTGCTCCAGAGCACCTTGGCAGTGCCCAGGAGGTGAACTGGCACCTCTCCAGCTACCAGTCCACACTCCGTACTACAGGTCCGTACGGGAACTTGAACCAGCGACCCCTCCGGTTCCCAACCCCCTACGGACTGAGCTACTGCCATCCCCAATCCAGTAGTACAGCCATTTCTTACCTCTGTTTAGCCATCTTTCTGTTTCAGAGGGAGAGCGAGGTAAACTTTAGATTAATCAGGGGAGAAAGAAG
Organism: Sander vitreus; assembly: GCF_031162955.1. NCBI lineage: Eukaryota > Metazoa > Chordata > Actinopteri > Perciformes > Percidae > Sander > Sander vitreus. Next base: position 8,887,076 of record NC_135877.1, read on the forward strand.
TCAGAATTCTCCTTTCTTAACACATCAGGGGCACCATGTTTAACCGAGCAAGCAGCTCAATTTCTGATGTAAGTAGCCACTAAATTAAATGCGCCGCCAATATCAAGTGTCTTAATACAAGAAGTTTATGCTGTTGATTTGTTATTTAGTCCTCTGTGTTTTCAGCAGCAGTGAGAAACTAAATACACAATTGGTTGAAAAGAGTGTTTGATATGAAGACCCATAATTCACAAATAATACCGGACCAATTTATATCAGTGTTATTATGAAGAAAAACACTATGTGATAAGAGTTTACTGTCTTAAATGGGGATCTGGACCCAATCGGCTCACTTTTTGTGAGTCCCTCTTGACAAAGAAGACGGCTAAGTGCCTCAAATGTAAATCGATAGGACAGACTTGTGAAAATCCTTTATAGTGTTGGATCACTAAAGCAACTTCAGTGTAGCTCAGTACGGATACAAAAATGTCTACTTGTGTTTGAGAGGCTGGAAAACTGTACCACTCTTACAAAAATCTATTATTTTGCGTTTTGTTTTCAGCGACACTCGTATCCAATATCCAGACTGATGAGCGCGCGGGAGGTAGTGAGGTTTCCGTGTAGTCGAGGGCAATTTGATGGGCCACATTTGGCTGTCGCCTGTGAAAACTGCTAAACTCTGCTGTGTGTGTGTGTGTGTGAGAGAGAGAGAAAGAACGATTAGGTAGAAATTTCTTTATTTTGTGCTTGGTTGATCGTACAAAGGAAGGCGCTCAAATAGAGCAACTTGTGTTCAAATGGGCGAAGGTCTGGTGACTGAGATAACCACTGCACTGAGGTTGTTTTTGTTTTGTCCATTTGGGCACTGAGCTCCTGCAACAAGCAAATATAAATATGCATGCTTCCTTAATCGGGTGTTATTTTTCTTTCTTTTTCCCCCAAGCAGCTCTGATCAGTCGTGGATCAAGGGCACTATGGCTCTGAAGCTTTCACTACACACTATTGGCTGCTTTAAATGCAGTTGATCCAGCAGCTTTTTTTTTCTGTTTCTGTTTGTGGCTCCTTACCCCTATTTTCCATTTCCGGATGTGCTGCAGCCGGCACGAGCAATTGCGGCCATTCAAGTCAACGCTTGATTAAAGATTATCACGTGAAACAGCAAGAGTATTCAGTCAATTTACCAAACCCCCCCCCCAATAGGGCTGGGCAATATATCGATATTATATCGATATCGATATATAAGGGCTAGATATCGTCTTCAATTTTAGATATCGTAATATCCTGATATGACACAAGTGTTGTCTTTCCCTGGTTTTAAAGGCTGCATTACAGTAGAGTGATGTACTTTTCCTGAACACGCCAGACTGTTCTAGCTGTTCTATTATTTGCCTTTACCCACATAGTTATTACATCCACATTACTGATGATTATTTATCAAAAATCTCATTGTGTGCATATTTTGTGAAAGCACCAAATTGTCAACCCTACATTATCGCCGCAATATCGATATCAAGGTATTTGGTCAAAATGATCGGGATATTTGATTTTCTCCGTATCGCCCAGCTCTACCCCCCCCCCCAATATCGTATGCGTCTCCTTTACAACACCACGGACGACAAGAGATTCATCTTGGAGGTGGAAAAACATAATAGATCACAGACAATGCCAGAAAAGAGAAGGCATGGGGTTTAACTGTAGGAGTGCTTGGAGCAGAAGGTAGATACTAGCTGAATAAACAAGATTGTTCTGTAAAGTACAAAGTAGAGACAATAAAATCTGCGAGCCGGGCAGGCAAGCCGCTCCGCTTCCGAGACTCTCCCGGTGTGGTGTGGCCCAAGGTGATGTCTTCAAATTGTTTGTTTTGTCTGACCAACAGTCCAAAACCAACAGCTAGTCAGTTTACTATGCCATAAAACTAAGGAAAGCAGAAACGCCTCACAACTAAGAAGCTGGACCAAGGGAATGATTGTTATACTTAATTGGGAAACTAGGTAAACGATGAATCGATTACCAAAATACTTCTGGTAAAAAATACTAGTCCTGTCAACTGACTGCTATATTAATTGCAGATCCGATCTTTTGTCATATAAATTGCACATGAGAATTTAACTTTTTGGTACCAGAATATAAAATAAATTGCTTTTTCAGTCCAATAGATAGTGCAGTTGAGTTTTTATTTCTGGTGAGGTCAGAAGGGATAGTCACCAGGGACTGCCAGCGTGCACGAGGAAGTTGGCAAAGTAAAGATGACGGTAATAAATTGCAACATATTGCAGAGAATCGCATTATGTTTAAAATCGCAATATTGTATGTTGTATCGTGACGCAAGTATCGTATATTGGGGCCTCTGGTGATTCCCAGCCCTAATTAATTGACAAATCGTTCCAATCCTTCATGCTTATTTCTAGAACTTCGGGATGCACATTCTTTCTGTCACCGTTACATTACCGTTATGTGGTACCGCGGAATAAGTACATGTTCATTTGAAAAGTCTGCACTCTATTACCTCATAACAACACTGACTTAAACAAAAAAAATATTGCAGATTTGAAGGCAGGGTGACATAACCCAAGCAAGATTTAAGAGTCCGCTAATCGTTTAGTTTTTTTGTATTGGATGGAAATGAATACAACACAATGGCTGCCTAGAATGATAGCCTAAATAGATTCAAGACAGAGAGGTAGATAAAAAGGCAATGGCATTTGGTCAGAGGATCAGCAGCCACATTTACACTCTACTTATGCAGCATTTCCATTCCCATAACTGCCAAATTAGAGCCCTTTAACAACTGTGTCTCTCGTTGTGTCCGCCGTTACAAGCTACACAGTAACACTTTAAAGGGCAGCTGTCATTTTTATGTGCCCTTATAGAGCAGAGCTTGAATACGACTTTTATGTGCAACACCACGGACCCTCATCATTGGTCGTTGCAGGGGCGGGGTTTGAGCTGGTGGCGATGCTGGGGGTGGAGGGGGGAGACAGGCTAATGAGGATGTTCGCGGGTCCTTTAGCCAGGAGGCAGACGGGTGCGCTCTGTGTAAAGATGTCAGTTCACGCTTGATTCGCATCTGATGATTATTACCGTCCCTGCCTGTGCCGATGAGAGGTAAAACAACCACCTTAAGAGGTGCTTAGCGGCTGTCACGGTGAAGCTGAGAGAGTGGATGGGGAACTAGCCGTCACGGCGAAGGACTGTAGCCATCAAAACTAAGCACACCCTTGACCCCTTTGTGTCCCAGTCAAACATACACACACACACACACGGACGCAACACTTAAACTTGTACTTCATCGTGCAGTCCATTTTATTGCTCTGTTTCTACGTCTGCTCTCTCTCACTGCCTCGCTCTACACATTTCTCCCTTCATTTCTATCCCCCCACCCCCCCTTATTCTCAAGTGAAATATGACAATAATTGACCCGCACTGTCCAGTCAATCTGTCTCTTTTCGCCTCTCCTTTTTGTCTTTTCTCCTGCCACGGATCCCAGCTGAATGCTGCAGGATTTCTATAAGAGGAAGCACGACATGGAGATTTTCAAAAAAAAAGGGAAGCTCAACGGTCTAAAACGAGCTTCCAGCGAGAGAGGAAAGGGCTATAGTGTCCTATTTGCATGAGCAGACAGAAGGTTAATAACACAAGCCCTGCTGTGACAAAGGAGAAAAAGAACATAGTGTACTGTAGTTAGGAGGGATGGAAAGTGCTGATCCTCCACTTCTGACTCCTGAGAATCCAGCCAAGACATGAGGGAGGAGCGTGGAGGTAATTAGAGCCCTGGATATATGATGGGTTCCATGTACAGCACAACCTCCCCTTTTTCTCTGCAGCACCTCATTTCCCAGAATGCATGTTGAGATGGGATAGCAGCAGCACCAACTGTCACATCTGAACATCTGAAATTGTGTGTGTGTGTGTGTGTGTGTGTGTGTGTGTGTATATATATATGTGTGTGTGTGTGTTACATTAGTGTGCGTTTTACATTAGTGATTACCAGCCAGGGGGTACCTCTATAGTTGCCTGGGGGAAGAATGTGGAGTTTATAAATGGTTAAAATAGCTAAAAGCAATGGAAAAATAGTTGAATTAGTTTGCGAAAGCTAATGGCTAAATGGTTGAAATGTCCAGCTTCTGCCACTCCAATGCAATGCATTCTGGTAGCGTCGCGGGGGCTATGGAGAAGTTGAATCCAGGCAACTTTATGCAAATGAAGAGTGGGCAGCTCGGCTCACCGCCTCTCAAAAGCTCACGAAAATCTTTTAAACTGACCGCTGTCGATCTGAAATTAAGACAGATTCAGCGACTGCATGGCCTATTTCTCGCCTTGAAGTGTTTTCAGAAACACATTTTGGTGAAATATTTTCGTAAAATAAGAGAACGTTTTTCAAACGAGCCGCCATTACGCTCTATTTTAAAATCCGGGGGCAGACGGCCCCACGTGAAGCGAACCCTAACCCTATGGACACGTACCATAACTGGTAGAAGTACAAGCGCAATTTTGACCAAAGCAACCTAAACATTGACAATTCCATTGTCAAAAAAATATATTTAGTATTTGAACTATGAACTTTACATAATGAACTGTTAAAGGACATCCATCTTATAGCCCATTCATAAAAACATATCTGGAGCATTACGGGTAGCAGTGATGAAGGGGTTGTTGAGCTCACCTAGGGCTGTGTTAGCCTGACAAGCCAGACCCACATCAAGATGTTGGGTCTGGGAACTCACCATTGGCAGGGCTCAATCCGAGGGGCGGGATAAACGGTTGTCTTTCAAATTCCCTCTGCACGCAATAGGATAGCGCTACAACCAAGCAGAGCAACGAAGAAGGTAGCAGAGCTAGTTGATAGATTCAACTTTTGCCGTATCCGGTTGGCAAAACTCCAAACACATCTTCCCTTTTTTTTAGGAATGATTTCAGTGCCGTTCTTTGTTCTTTTCTCAAAGAAAAGCTTAACTCCAAGTCTTCCAGAAGACCGCTGTTCCCAGCAGCAGCAGCAGCAGCCATAAGCCCGCCTACCGACTCTATACACGATGTGATTGGCCTGACTAGAGTTTGGTTTTTCCAGCTCGCAAGCCAACGGAGAGTGCTTAGACCCCCCCCCTGGCCGCAAATTAAATTTACTGCCGCTAGGGTGCGTCTAGATTTCTAGGATGGGGCTGTGTGGTACGTCAGACTAAAACAGGTTGGAAAACCATTGTTGTACATGACGCAGGGGAAAGTGATGAAAGCTCTTTGTAGTGGCTAGAAATGAGGTCGAGTGTGACAAGGAGACAGTTCTGTGTGGGAGGCGGCATCAAATCAGACGTCTTTCCTTTCTCTCTCGCTATTTGTTTGTGTGAGGATACCGGATTACTTCCTGACAATAAAGCATCTGAGTCGAACAGGCACACAGGCAGTTGAATACAGTTAAAAGAGAGGAAAACTAAGTAAAAACGTGTAATCAATCTGACGAGAGCTTCTTTTAGCTGTATCCTCTCTTTTCCAGCATCATGGCTGAAGAGTGCAGTTCAGAAGTCACCAGAGGGAATCGATTATCAACAGGCGAGGGCTGGATCCTTCCCTGCTCTGGCATAATGAAGCTCTCTATTTCGGGACCGTCAGGTGTTGTTTTAGGCGTCTTGTCGCTATTCCTAGGCTCTCCTGCTTCTTCTCTGTATTCTCGGCTCATACCAGCCCAGATAATGAGCGCACTGGGATTACAGCATGAATACATTTTTTAAGTCTAATTTAAAGTTACAAAGCTCTTTTTTTTTGTTTTGTTTTGTTTTTGGTCTAGCAACAATGGGGCGCAACTAAATCTGCATTGCGATAGTTAGGCTATGACCGTATTTCAAATGCATGATGGTAACAAACAAGAGGAGGAGGGGGGGGCTCATATGCTAACACATACACAAGCTCCGACAATTAAACACACACACACGCAGGTGCACGGGCCACAAACAACCTATAAATAGCGGAGATCCATGGCAACCTGAGAATTGTTGTTTGCCGTCACATGCTGCTGAGAGCGAGAGAAGAGCGAGGGAGTTAAATAACACTGGGAGATTGGTTTGTGTGAGAGGCAAAGTCAAAACAAATTACGCCTTTTCTATCACTTTGGGCCCACCGGTAAAGCATCTGAAATAGCTTTGTGCCTGGGGACATTTTACCACTGAAAGAATACGGCGGCAATATCCTCCGAGGACCTTAAAAAAACAAAGGGATGAGGGGAAGAGGAGAGGATTGGGAGTGAGGGTTTAGTTTTACTGCGGATCACAGGTGGCGCCTCGACCACCTAACTAACTCTATTCACTTTATTCTTTCCCATCTCTCCTCCCTTCGCCTGTCTCTTCCTATCTCACCACGGTGCACTGCTGTCACGCCGAAGCTCTCCTCTGCTGAAAATTGTGAAATGCCATTAAACTGATGCATGCTTTTCTTTTCTTTATATGTTCTTAAACATGGGTCTGTCCAAAGTGGCCCGGTCCAAAGTGGTCCAGGACGTTCAAACGTAAATAAATATGGAATTCATACTCTTAAGAGGCAGCCCGGAAGGTTTCATCCAATTTCTATCAACTCCAGCTTGTTGATTTAACTTGTTTTTCAGGCAAACAAGTCAGGAAGAAATGTCTCCTTTCTCCACTTAAACTGACCTTCAGCAGACCTTTCACTTTTCCCTCTCCTTCTCATGCAAATGAAAACTTGGAAACCACAGGCTTTGCACTCTCCCTGCTTTCTGTTTTCCTTAGCAACATGACTGATGTAGCAACATGAGATATATATCAGCCTTTAATTGATTTTTTTTGTTTTGCAAGATAAAGTAATTCGGTGCAATTGTTTCAGTTTGGCGGCGTATTTGCACTCGCTTCCATATGCTGTTCATTAATTTGCAGCTAGTGGGTGATTTATCAACCTATTACACTTGGGCTTATGCCCTCGACACACACACACACACACACACACACGGCGCAGTATGTTTCCCCCTGGTATCTTGAGGAGGCATACATGTGGCACCGCTTTGGTGGCTGGTGCTGTAATGGCTGCGCTAAAGGGCTGGGAGCGAGCCAGAGCCTGTCAGACTGCAGATGGATGGACCCATGGGCTGCACACACACACACAGGCTGTTTGCCCTGGCCCGGCCCAGCCCAGACTGGACTGGCCCACTTGTGAGCCACAGCAAGTCCACAGTATGTGGGGCAACTGGGCCAGGACTAAATCTAAATGCCAACACCACAAGATTAAAATCACTGGTAATTACTTGATTCTACAACACAAACACGTGCACCTATGTTAAATAAGCCAGGAAAAGGCATTAGCGAAAGCATGGTTAAGCATTTAAAAAGAGCCTAACACCTCTGGCTTCTTGAGGAATGCAAAACAAAAACCAATATGGTATTAACAGCGAGTAGAAAATATTAAGGCTGCTTGATCTCTCCATGAAATAAACAGACTAATAAGATCCTCGTGACGGCTTTGGCTCTCACCTATTTATGCAAAAGTATGAATCAGAGGAGTGAAAAACAAAGTTTTTTGGGCTCAGAGACAACTGGGACATAATTTGTTGAAATTGGATGAAGGCGCTCAATAACAGGAATGTGGTCTTAATATCACATAGCCCTCACAGTATTTCTAAATATAGTTAATCAGCCGTGTGGTGTTGTATTGTGCCAACTACAGTGCTAAATCCCATGCTGTTGTTTGTATGAAGCACTGATAAGGGAGGGAGAAAACATTTCTGGTTATACGATTGCTTGAGAGAGCCAGCCAAATGGATTGTTATTGGGTTTTTCTTTTACAAGAGGCAGTTACAAAATTACAAACTGGATAATAAAACTGTCTGGCTGAGATCCGTTTCACAGGTTTTTCCCTATTTCACAATGTGACGTCCGGTGGATTTTCGAAGAGCGTACGACACACAGACGTGTTTGCTGTATTGGATATCAATGCAGACTGCCAACTGTTTGCAACAATTATGTTAGAAATCAAGAAACTGCAAAGTGAATACCATATGTTGGAAATAGCAGACTCTGTGTTATTGATTTTAGTCTGAAAGGACTGAAGTCTCGCCTTCTGAGTTGGCTTTCAACAACTCCTCTAATCCCTTCAAGAGCAGCATATAACCACATCAGAACTGAAGGAACTTTAGCCACCAGAGGACACTTTCTGTCAAAGAGAGCATATTTTACAACAAATACAATGCCCCACTGAAATGATTTATGGGTGGGGTGTGAACAACAGACATCTAGTCACCCCCGTAGAACTAAGGTTTGACTCCATCTTCTTTTTTTACCTTGACTGAATGTATTTGTTTGATAAACTAGACTGAATTTGGGCCTGACATCTTTCACTTGTCTTAAAGGTCCCATATTATGCTCACTTTCAGGTTCATACTTGTATTTTGGGTTTCTACCAGAACATGATTACATGCTTTAATATTCAAAAAACACATTCTTTTTCTCATACTGTCTCTCTGAATATACCTGTATTCACCCTCTGTCTGAAACGCTCTGTTTTAGCGCCTGTCTCTTTAATCCCCCCCTCCCAAAAAAGCAAAGTCTGCTCTGATTGGTCAGCACTTCCGGGTCTTTCACATCTGCATTCTCGGAGTCTCTGCAGAGTCACTATAGCCTTAAAAAAAGACTGTAACAGCACTGTAGCGGCACTTTCAACCTACATATAGTATAGTTGTGACATCACAACCGTACAGAAGTCCTGACAGCTCGTTTAAAGGCACCGTTTCTGAATACGGCCTGTGTGCATTTCTCTCTTGAGCGTTTTGACACTTTCACAGTATTTATAAAGCCCATCCACCAGCTTTATAATTAAAAAAAAAGACTCACTTTTTTAACTTTTACAATATGGGACCTTTAATTCAGAATTAGGCCTGCACGATAAATCGATCTCGACTCACTCCTGTTCGCGATATTATATATTATATATATATTTTATATTTATTTATTTATTTTTTCAAATAGAGCCTGTATCAGGGCCATATTTAGTTCACTGTGTTATCTGCCACTATTTTTGGTAGCCTACTGTACTTAAATGGTCAGTATGTACTTTATTTTGTTTATTCATTGAAGCCTCTATGTTTACAGGCTTGTGGTGATGCGCAATGTGCTATAGGTGCCAAAACAAATCTATGTTTGGTACTGCCAATTAGTTTTGTTTTGTCATGGTTCATGTGTGCATTAAACATTACACTTCATGAGAAACAAATCGTGGCAGAGAATCGCGATATCAATTCTAAGCTAAAAATCATGATTCATATTTTTCCCCGAATCGTGCAGGCCTATTCCGAATAAAGGCATATAGTTTGCGTACAAAAAAACCTTACAAAAAGGGAGAAGGAAAACAGCAAACCTATACATTAGAAGTACAGAAACCAGGACATACATTACATTTAAAAAAGGGCTGCATTTTACATCACCACCAGAGAAATCACAATTCACACTACCACCACTTAGAGTGGCAAAAGCTGGACATTTCAACCATTTATCCATATTTAGTTGACTGTTTTGACTTCTCTGCTCGCTTGCCGACTAGTTTTCAAGCGTTCTCAATGGCAACATGTTGCGTTTTACAGCTTCTCAGGTTGGTGGGCATTTGACAATCAAATGGAAATTGCAGGCTGTGATCATGACTTACATATTAACTCATTGCTGAGTTGCTCTATTAACATAGATTTCAGTCCCCCCCCCCACCCCACCCCTGTGCCACCTTAAACCCAGCAATCAAAGTCATACAAGCAAACAAAACACCAGAAATCCAAAAGCAAAGAGACCTAGAAGCAAAGAGTGCTTTCATTCCTTTTTGTGCAAAGTACTTGCTTTAGTTTAATCAACATGACTTAATTGTATGCAAGTATTTCTACTTAATGAGCTATAGCAAGCAAAACCACTACCTGTTTTCCCTCTTAAGGAATCAATATTTCCACTAAAGACTTTTCATTAGCTAACTTTCAAGATGGCCTTGCACTGCTTTTTAAAAGGATGTAATGATGGATGTTTTTATCTTGTGACCAAATGCAGATGCCCCAGCTGGAAAATACTTTGTGTTTCCTGTGGGCTTAAGTGACAAGAGCCTCACATTTAGCTTCTAATGCATTATTATACAAAGCAGGTTTAAGCCGCGCGCGCGCGCACACACACACACACACACACACACACACACACACACACACACACACACACACACACACACACAGTATGCAGATGAAATCATAGCTGACAGTTATAGGTAAACACACCAAAGTAAATAAACTACATTAAAAAACTGACATGTTTAATTTAGCTGAGCGTTTTGCCTTATCGGCTCGGCAGTGTTTTTGTTTAACAGAGAGGGAGTCGGTGAAGGCATGAGAGGAGCGAGCAGGGAGAGAGCACTGCAGGTAATTATACTCCATACACTTGTAATGTGGGGGTCAGCCCGAGTCCCTCCCCTTTGTTCTACAATCAATAGCCTCGGAGGAGGTGGTGAGACCGAGGGAGGGAGGGAGAGAGACAGGGAGGAAGCGGAGGGAAGAGACTAAGCCCGAAAGTTGGTTTATATTCAGCATTAATCATTTAACAGCATGAGTGCGGGCAGGTGGGAGAGCAGTCCAACACAAACACTTAAGTAGTCAGGTGCAACAGGGAAATATCTGGTGGCATTAACAGGCCCCTATAGGAAAAACAGGGACTACACCCTGCAAAGGGATTGGTTGGAGGATGGAGGCTGAATAAAAGAGCTGAAGAGGGCTGGAGGGAGAGAGAAATTATCACTTTTACTTAAACCGGTTCTTTGGGGGAAAGGAGCAGCGGTGACTTCACTGTCGCCATCTAGCAAGATAACTTAGTGAGTTTATTTGACAAGAGAACGGCGCCAGACCCAGTAGTAAAAGAAGAAACATAAAAAAAAATAAAAAGCATCCCCATTTCTCTTCTGACCTGTTAGACAGACCATCCTTTATTGGTTTACAATCTCCAACCTGCATTCCCCTGCATCGTCACCTGGAGCAGCTACCACAGAGCAAAGTTATATGTACTCATCCCCTTTCCAAAATAAGAGCCTCGCTGTATACCTTTCTATAAATACAATTACATACATACAGTGTATAGCAGTTTTAGGGCTGCAACTAATTCGCATTCTAATTTTTCTGCCAATTATTTTCCGGTATTAAAATGATTAACAAAGCAGACTTGCTCCCACCAGTGAATTGATGTGCTAAATTACTGTGTGTTTATGGGGGGCGGGGTCTGGTTTTAGCTCTAAATGGGGTGGGATAGGGGGACAATAATGTCTGTAGATTTTTATGACTTCATGTATCTGTATTGTAGACTGTAAACACTTTGTATTTTATTGCGCCATCTACCTGCCCAGGGACTACGGGCGGAAACTAGCAATTTGCTACAACCTGGCACAAGTATAAATAAATTACAATTACTGACTGTTTCAGCACAGGGTCGGTTTATTACATTAGAAATGGCAGACGCTTTGTTGAGCTATACATAGCCTGGGGGCAAGCACTGCCTGAGGAGACGAGTTCTGGGGAAACAAAGTCCTTTTCACTGTAGTTGAAGACAGGTTTGTAGAGAATTAAGCTTCATTTTCATTGGACCTTGGCTCATAAAAGTGAGTCTGAATTACAATATTTTTATGTGAAAACTTTGGTGTACAGTTCGGCTACCTGACTCGAATTGTACGGGTCACAACATAGAATTAGGTCTCGGGTCGGGATCAGGCCTTTTTCTTAGTGTAAAGCTTTAGGATAGGGTCGAGTTTGGTCATTTTCACGTCATTTTTGAAGCAGCTGTGGCGTGGTTTACTTCCTAGACTGTGTATTCCTGTTACTACATTATCTGGGTCACTGGGTCCAGAGTGATAGAACCAAAAGATGTATCCTGGGATTCATTCAAAACTTTATTCGTTTGAAAAAGTTATACATATTTCTTTTTTTTTTGACTGAAGGAGACAATTATATTGTTGATCGCAATTATTTTTTAGACAATTAATTGTACAGCAAAATTTGGAATTGTTACAGCTCTAGTCTTTCTCTCTGACTGTACCAATTGACTGCATCCATGCATGTCATGTCTTGCAAGTCAACATGTAAAGCCCGAGACACACGAGGCCGATAATTGGCCGTCGGACAGTCTGGCGAGGTCAGTGACAGTCTGTTCGGTGTGTTCCGTGCCGTCGTCCGTCCGAGGGGATTCAGCAACTGCATGGCCTATTTCTCGCTTAAAATGTTTTCAGAAACACGTTTCGGTGAACTATTTTAGTACAATATGAGATCGTATTCTGAACGAGCCGCCATGACAGTCTGTCTTTGAATTTCCGGAGAAACCAGACCCACATGACGCGTTTGTCCAATCAGCTGCCGGTTTTCATTTTTGGGCAACAATACAGATTAGCGCCGCCTGCTGTTATGGAGACGTATTACGTCTCATCGCTTTGGTGAGTTTGTTCGGAGGCACTTTTCAGACCAACTCGGGGAAACTGATCAGTCCAACTGCCTTTTCTACCGAGGGTCGGCCGTCTGGTCAGTGTGTCTGCAGCTTAATACCCACCGAGTGGGGAGAGGGAACGAGAGAGAGCACGGCCAATTGAAGCCAATGACTAGAGTCATTAGTGCATTACATGAAGGTTGGGTTTAAGTCTTGGTTTTAGGCATGTGCAGAACGCTACTGTGGTGACTGGTAACATTGGCGAGCATTCTTACAGTTTTTTGTGGAAACAATTGCAGGTATTTGAAAAGAACTGCAAATATCTTTTCCTGTCTTGCAGATATTTCAGATTGTTTGAATTTGCATTAAATTATGCAAGATTGCAGAGGACTCCTGGAGGGGATAATACACGGTCAAGCAATGTCAATTATTCATGAAGCATTTGTTATATTCAAGATGACAACAAGGAGCCTATGGGGCACACACACAGAGATTAAACCCAGCACATGACACTGTGTTTGTTTGTGCATATTCACACATGTATGAATGGATAAAGGGTGCCACTTCAGCGGTGCCTCCACATGGAACCAAGATAGAAACTCATTGTTTCCTTCTCAGCTGAAATGGGGATCTGTCTTGGGCTGCATTCCCTTCCTCAGCCTCGGAATCAGACGGAGATAAGGAGGGACGCTATTGCAGTAATGTCAGTCTTCAGCCAAATGGATAAACCCCGGTGGCAGGCTTTTTGTCGGCGATAAGGATGTTACTGCCACAGATCTGTGGGAGACAAGATTCAGCTATCTAAAAGCCGGGGAGAATGGGGCCATGCTCGTATGCCCACAGCTTCACAACATGGAGCTTGTTGAACTGATGCTACAGTTTTCAAAGATCTGAATGATATGGCATTAACGACAAGCTCTCGGTATGTTCGTTCTGGTCGTCCTTGGGATTGATGGAAGCATGGTATAAAATGCAGTCTCTTTATGTGGACACTGACAGCTAATGTCACTGTGGAGACTGTTCAGATGCCTCAGACTCAAGCCCAGTTTTATATTAGGCACCATGCTGTCATTTACAGAAGTAATTAGGCCTTGATGTATGCGGGGTGGGAAAAGTTTTGCCTATGCAACCAGGAGTGCCACGCCACCTCAGCCCCAAAAAGAGCGGGGTGCGGCGTTTCTGACAAGCCCGCCACAAATCATTGTTTTGTTTCATCTCATCAGTGCTTTGAAGCGTGAGGTGCCAGCAGGGGAAGTGCGATTATTCAGCTAAATTCTGCAAGGGAAATTACAGCTCTGTGGCAGCAGGTGCATCTAAAATGCAAACCCCTATCCCCCCCCTACCCCCCCCCCCCCTCTCTTATCCTCAGGCATAAACAGGCAGGCAAACGTGAACACATATGCCCTAACACACACCTGTACATAAAATACATACGCACGCATACAAGCTCCCACTGTCACACCTGCTCTTTTTCCGTCAGTCTTTCACATGCACAAATCCTCTCCTACGTCCCTGCCATCCCTCGTAAAACACAAGCAGCACAATCACCCAGTGACACAGATCCGCGCATGATCTCGCCACAATGCAGCAAGCGGGCAGGCAGGAGCTGCTCCTGAAGAGGCAATTCTGTTTCTGTTTGTTCGACAGAGAAAAGGGAGGGGAGAATAGGAGTAGAATGAGGGGGCGGAGGGAGGGGGGGGTAAATCTAACATAGGGGCCCCGTGGCAGAGCCCACAGGATCAAATCCAATTCTGGCAAGATACACATTAAGCCCCGTCAATCACACCAGTGTCCTTGGAATGCGGCAGAATGGTGATGAGAACGGCGGGGGAGTCTCTTTTTCCACGAGAGCTGGGATGAAGCCACTTAACACACACACACACACACACACACACACACACACATCTGGGGAGGCACATACAAAAACGCACATCACCCTGAGGGGTCCCCATATTTAAACCCACTCAGGCACATATGCAACTGTAGGACACGATCTACATGTCTACATCTCAACTCAAGTATTCTTCTTACACTCAATGGATTTGTTGTACTACCTCCAGGCCAACAGGAAAAGAAGCACGCTAAGGATTTAGGTGTGGAGGCAAGGCAAGGCAGCTTTATTTGGATAGCACATTTCAGCAACAGGGCAATTCAAAGTGCTTTACATGGAGGAGGATGTGTGACATTTAGACTGTCAAGTAGGGGAATAACATTTACAGAAAGTAGATATTGAACAGTTAAAATAACAAAATATTAAGTCTTAATCAAAATAATTAGACAATTTTTAAAAAACTTTCCTTTTGGTGTGTGGTCAGTCGTTTTTAAAAGGGGGTGGTGGGGTTGCGTTGGGACTTGACCTCAGTATTTCTAAAATCCTACAGTGCTGTTAATGACTAGTATTATTATATAGCCTGGCCGTACTAGATTTTTGAGACCATTAATACTATTGATATTTGGGAGTTTAAAAAGTCGAAAGAACGATATACTGACGGCCGATAGTAACGTAATATAACAAACGATCTTGATACGGTTCCTTTCATTGGTTTCTTTGTTAGCATGAAATGTGCTATATAATTTATAATAACTATTTATTATTATTATTGCTCTTGAAGAGTACCGTTTTAGCATTGCACTCCTATAACATTGTCAAATTCACAGTTTAAAAAAAAAAAAAAGGATCATAACCAATGCAACAGAACCAGAGATATCGTCTTTTTTATTCCATATATTCTTCCTCCCTGACGCCTACATTACCCACAATCCAACTCAACCGCAGTCGAGACAGATCAGTCGGAGAGTCAAGTGACATCACTTGAAGCAATGCATCAGACTTCACAGAGCTCCCTCTTGGGCCACAAAAGGCTTTATACGACTTTTTTCACGATGCAGTAGTACGCCTCAAGACCTGTAAACAAGCTATGATGTGTAAAACAGGTGGCAATCCACTCTTAACTGTACCAAAACATGCATCCAAAAAGCACATTCATGTACATTTGCCAAAATCTAAATGAACTCTTAGCAAAAAAAGGAAAATCACACGCTGTTTGGCTCGCAGCTTGAGCTCATTCAGGCTACAGTGGAAGCGACAGTTATCCTCTTGACTTTTATTCTGGACTTACTGCCAATTATCTTAACTACACAAGTAATTATCTTTCACATCAAAGGGCAGCGCTCTGAGCCCTGCTGGTCCCCCACCCAATCTCTCTCTCTCTCTCTCTCTCTCTCTCTCTCTCTCTCTCTCTCTCTCTCTGCCAGCTGAATCATGACGTTGGCAGATAATTAGACGGTCGCCTGGCTGCGTTTGATGGGGGCACATGTGACGAGCAGCCGTCTACCAGTGGAGCTACTGAATGAGAATCCAGAGAGATATGATACACACATTTAACAGCGGCTATTTGATCGCAGGTGTTAAGCTGCAGACTGAGTGAAAGCCTATGTAGTTTGTTACGGATTAGCTGTAAACAAATGATGCCCCAAGGGACCATTGATGATTTTTTTTTTGTGCGGCTTCATCCGTGCTGAGCAGCTCTTTCATGTCGTCCATTAGCGGTGCTCTTTCTGATCACAGTGCGCTCTGATCGATGGATGATGAAACCGCTGGTTTGATTGCTTTGCTGCCTAAAAGCCACGATATTAATGGCAGGACCTCATGACTGTGACTATACAGTCCATCTGTGTGTGCATATACTTTTTTAATTATTTCATCTACTTCATTGCCAATGCCCCTGGCACTCCCGTTTTCTGCAAACAGACAATAATCAGGTCATCTGGCTTCAGGCGTAAATCCTTCATTAACAATCCAGCGATGATCTCTGCAGAAACATGTGACTGTGGGAGAACATTTACATGAACTGCATTTAAATTCCTTTGAAGTTGTTTGTTTTGCTCACCTTGGAAACACACTATTTCTACTTCTCCTCTGTGGTAAGAAGTAAACGCACCCCATAAATATTTATCTACCTAGGGCCCGTGCTATTCTGGCCCAGTGTTTTGAACATAGCCACTGGAGATTGGGCCTATCAGGGACCCGAGAGAGAGAGAGAGAGAGAAAGACAGAAAGAAAGAAAGAAAAAGAGAGAGAGAGAGAGAGAGAGAGAGAGAGAGAGAGAGAAGGAGGGCGGTGGAAGGGAGCAGTGGAGGATAATATTTTTGTACGTGTTCCAAAATGAAATGGTTTGCATGATGTTTAATGCAGGAGGATCGCGGCAGGGTTCACAGTGTGTTTCCTTTACGAGTCACCTCACACACCTCCCAACTTTCAGTCACAAATAAGAGGAGTCTCTATGCAGCTTTTTAAAGAGTGTTTTGAGCTTCTAGGTAACTATTTTGTTGTCTTAAAGCTACATTGTGTAAGAATTTCTCCCATCTAGCGTTTTTTGTTTTGTTTGTATATGACAACCAACTGAATATTACTTTCTAGCCCTTCCCATTCCGAGCGCGTTTCAACTCCTACGGTGGCCGAACCCAAAATTAGCTCTTAGTATCTCCATCATTGACACGCAGCTGTTCAAGCCACTCCAATATTAACTTTGGTCTTGTCGCGCTGTCGTTTTAATTCTCTTTTTCGCTTCCCTGGCATTCGTCACAGTGCCACTGAGTGTAAAAGGGCGAAAGGCGGAGGTATGTCCCTGTATTATGTATTTTAAAGATGGAGGCGCTACATGGTTGCCGTCATTCGAGCGACTCGCTAGTATGGGACGAGAATACTTTGATTAGTTGGTGGAAGTAATTACACATGAACGAGCACATATTTGTGAAAGAACAAAGGGGTTTTTGCTGAGAATCAACTCAAAAAATTACACAATGTAGGTTTAACATGTTCAAGATGAAAACATGTACTACTCTTCCAAACCCCAACAAACATGGACTTCATGGATTAGAATACATTAGATTTAAACAATATATAGCTTTAATAAAGAGCTAGACGAACGGAAAGTTGATATACAGCCTATGTCAGAGAGACAGAATCCAAAGATGTTTCCAACCTTAAA
Organism: Sander vitreus; assembly: GCF_031162955.1. NCBI lineage: Eukaryota > Metazoa > Chordata > Actinopteri > Perciformes > Percidae > Sander > Sander vitreus. The sequence continues at coordinate 8,904,453 of NC_135877.1, forward strand.
GCTACTTAAGGGGAAATATAAGGTCTAATCAGTCTATAAAATGTCAACAAATGCAGATTGCAACTTTCCAAATTCCAAGGTGACGTCTAAATGATCTGGTTTTGTCTGATCACAAGTCCAAAAACCCAAAGATATTCTATCTGCAACGATATATAACAAAGAAAAGCAGCAACTTCTACTTTTTTATTAGAATCCGAAACCAGAGAATGAGCAGCATTCTTTTAACTATTATTCCATCCCTGCTTTAGGTTTTTTTGTCAGAAAATCAACAATGGCTCAGGTGCAGAATAAAAGCAGCCCTAGAGACTTTCATTCCGCCTTGAATTAATCTGCTGAGAAAAAAAAATGTCAAGAAAATCTAAAAATAAAAAGCACCAATCGCCAAAACCTTGGGAGGAAAATGTATCAGGAATTAGTTGCCAGGTCTGACACCATTGTGAAACCCAGGCAATACTTGCTGTCACTTCCTGACGTGGGAACCAAAGAACTGCTGGTGATGCAAGTTCACAATAATAAGATGCATTAATATGGAACATGCTCGCACACATTTACAGCTATGAACATGTGCGGTTCCATGTGCCTGCAAACTCATTAATGCATGCAGAGGAGTGTATCGCGTGAGAGTGTGTGTGTGTGTGTGTGTGTGTGTGTGTGTGTTTCACTGCCTCCCTGAACCATGGTGACACTTTAGTGCAAGGTGGGCGGTTGGATTATACATCTGTATACATACACATTCACACACATGCTCACCTGTTAGAGAGCTCTGCAGGCCTCCATAACTTCGGAGGCCTTCACCTGGATGTTATTGCGGCCTGCGGCACGCTGTTCCAGCGCTCTAATGAGCCCGCCTCAACTCAGTCAAAGTCATCTGATGACACTGATGTGGGGAGATTGATATTCACGCTTGACTCGCCGTCCTCTCCACTTGACTGCTATGTTTACCTCCCCACACAATTAGTATCTGGTGAAGAAAGACAGACAGACAAAAGGGGAGGGGGGGGGAGAGAGAAAGAGGGATGGAGTCAGACTCTGCTGCTGTGTGTTTGCGCGTGACTACATTAGCTCCAATAGTTTAGAAAGATGGGAGATGTCTTTCAATGTGGCTCGAAGGTGGCTTTCTATATCACAGGGCCATTACTAGCTCATTTAATCCCCCATAACGCTACTTTACCTCTCCGAATGTCAGTAGCTTGAAATAACAAAAGATGGATTGGCTTAAGTATTTAATGCATATTTCAACAGTCTCCATTCAAATTTGCATCGAGGACGTGCCTCGCTTTTTGGCCTTTTAAGACGCACTTCTAAATGAACCCGGAGAGCAAACTCCACGAGTTCGAATTGGTAGGTATGGGTTCAACTCACGCCCACACATCGCTGTACACTTCAAACCCACCATCTCTGTTAGCCAACTTTTATCTGACTATAGTAGCATATAAACAAATAAAACACTTAAGATGAGAATTGTCTGCACACTCCTTGTGGAAAAAAAATGAAAATGGAAAAGGGGGGGGTATGGCCAGTGACTTTTAGCTGAGCTCGAGAAGAAAGAGAGGCGCCAACGCAGCAGCCATGTCTTTAGACTGGTTTAGCATTAATTTACATTATCTCTAATCGGTGCATTCACCATTTCAACACAGTGATGGAAACGGTTTATATGCTGAATACTGATGCCTACCTGGGTGGGGGAGTGAGCAGAGCTGAGCAGAGCAGGTGGACGCTCAGGTACACCGAAAAATGACGTCCAGGCATAGACGGTATAGTCTATGGGCAAAACGGAGGGAGGTTTTGTGTGGAGCCACAGCGCCTCTCTGTGGACACACTGAAAATGGCCGCCTCATTCTGCAGTGCTGAGCTGATACCACGCTGATACCTAGTGTCTCTCAGTTAGCTTGAGCAGGAGGGGTACTAGCTGTATTTCGTAACTTTATACTTCTACTCCACCACTTTTCAGAGGGAAATATTGTACTTTTTACTTCATTACAGTTACGTGCTACTTTTCAGTTACCTTTACGATTTTACGTTTATAGGGTTCCCCTTGACATATCCACTTAACTTTGCATCAAAATAGGTAAAACTATTCAATATTTCAGAAAAAGAACAAGGATTAGAGAAATGTACAAAGTAATAATACAAATTTGTGTAGCAGAACGTCTTTTCTACCCCATTAATCATCTCACGACCCCACAGATTTACCGTGTGACCATGTGTATGGGGTCAAAACTGGACTAATAATCAACCAATATAGTTCAAAGCTTTCTTGATGTGCAGTGCATTTTACTGATACCACTTTTAATACATTTTCTTTGAATACAGGACTTATACTTGTAATTGTTGCATTGGTAGTTTTACTTCAGTAAATGACCACAGGACCTGTAGCTCTTCAGCTACAGGTTTTTACAGTCAGTACTGAAATATCTCTTGTAAAGCACTAACCATTGAGAGGGGAACTGTAATGATTTCATTAATACAGCTTCTGACACATTTACTAAGAACCCTACATTTCTCAGCAGGAGGATAATCTGGAAATTCAGAATAGTATGTAGAAAAAGCATTAAAAATAACTAGAGAAGGCATTTCCTGAAGAAAATATGGGTGAGAGCTGGCAAGCTGCACCTGCCACTGTTGCTTAAAGAGCACGTATTAACATTAGAAAAGCTGCATTTACAGGAGAAAAAGCAGGTGTGAATAAAAACGAGAGAATATCTCAAACTAACACGTCCTCTGGCACTGACTGCGGGGATTCAAACTTAAAATGACAGATTAACAAGGTGCATGCTGTGTCAAGTGAGCCAACACTTAAGATGGAAATAGAAAGAATAAAAACAAACACGCATGTGTGCTTGTAGAGTATAAAATGTGGGACTTTGACCAGTTTAGAAAATATTTTCTAATCTAAAAAAAAAAAACACTGCTCCACACTCGATCATGTTACTGATGAAGTCTCATAACGGCCCACAGCTAAGTCACTTCTGACTAAAATTGCTCTAAAACTGTGTCTTAGTGGCTGCATGTATGTCAGAGCAGTTTACTTCCCACGTTGAGTCTAATCATCCCTCTCTCATAGACTTCCATTATGGAATTCTGATCTTCAAAAATTCATATAAAATCGCTGCAATACAGCAGCCTATATTACGTAGCTGGCAACCTATAGGACACAATTTGCTATTTAGGTGGACACTCATCAGCTGAGTAAATGAGAAGGGTACAGTGCCATATGGCAGGGAGTAGGGTGAATTAGTGTCTGCCCTCCGCCAACCATGAAGGAGGGTCAGTCCTTTAAAAGTGACTTTGAGGAGAATTTGAGTCTCCTTGTGCCCCAGATAAGGCTAAAAATATATAAATGTAATCACAAATTGAATTAGAATTTTGACTTTATTAAATTATTTGTTGGTCTGTTACTTTAGCAGTGAGTTTGTGTAACACTGAATACTGCACAATGCCACCAGGAGACACTACATAAAAAACAAAACGTGTTCATATTTGTATCTTTTATTTTTTTGCTAGAAAAAAAAAAAAAAACTGTCCCAGCAATATATCATATGACCTGATTAAAAAAACTACTACAGTTAAGTACAAAATGAAATATACCAAAACTACCCAATGCTTCCCAGAAAAAAAAGGCAAGAGTATAAAATGAAATGTCTTGAAGTCTACAACTAGGAAAAAATAAAAGTTAGAAAAGGTTACTTAAAAAGAAGGCAAGTATCCACCACAAAATGTGCCACTTTACCACAATCAGTTTGCACGTCTTTCCTTGTATATAAAGTAATGCAAAAACTTTACAATAAGTTACCGCAGGCATGTCTCCCTACGACTACAACAAAGCCAAGTAACAGTCAAATGTATCACATAAAAATACACTTTTACTTTTTTTCCTCCACTTTTTTTTGGCAAACAAGTTCACACGTCACACAGAAAATGAAATCGGCAAAAAACTTCTGGGTAGCAACATTTTTGGTTTCTTGAGAACAATATACGTTCTGGGTCCACGACATCAGACTGCCTGTATGAGCTTCAGAGACTTGCATACCGTATTACCGTGTATTCAAATCGTATAAATATATCTGGAAAAAAATATATACTAAAACTATTTTTAATACAAAAATTAATAAATGCCAAATGGAAGCTTACGATTATAAACCTCAATAACTTATAAAAAAAAAAAAAAAAAAAAAAAAATGAAAAAAAATGAAAAAGGGAATACTTTCATAAACATGACATTTTAGCCCTAATCTCCTTATACTAAGGCTTTTGCACTTTTTTTTTCCCCCCCCCCATTCTTCTTGATCATACAGCACTGTCAAAATAGCACTCACATGTTAGTGCCAAGAATGCACCAAGTATAAATACTAAGAAAACCCCTGTACAGTACCCATTGATGTCAACATTACAAAATAAGTTAGTGTCAGGCAACTGTACAGACTATTTACAGTTTAAAAACAAAGGAAGATATTTGTAAATGGAGAGGACCAGTAAGTAAATGTGACATAACATAAGCTTTGGCTATAACTGAAAAGCCTTCACGTAGGCATGAAATGTACGTTTTCTGTCCACTTTAGCTAATTTACCAGCTACTAAATGCTTCTTTTCTTAATGACTTGTAACAGAAATGATGATTGGCTACCTGCCAAAATAACGGCCCCATCAGCCACAGCCAAAATTTAACGGTCGGTGTTAAGTTCTTCTCTCACTACAAAGTCCTGACAGTACAGAAACGTTTGGTAAGGCTACCAAAATGTAGGAAATCAATCACTGTTTTTTTTTTTTTGCCTTGGTTGGCAATGATTGGTGGAGTGAGGGAGTGAGGGAGGGATGGGAGGTGGACATAAAGAGCAGTCTCTAAGCACAGTTACCAGCCTGGAGGTGGAGAGTAATAGATATATAGATAGACACATTCATTTCAGCAGCAGCAGCCATATCCCAGCGGCACGTGGTAGGAGTGTGTGCGAGTAGGAATGGATGAGGAAGAGACACCACCTGTTACAGCAGGTGCCCAGTAAACATTTGAGTCTCCTGCAGAGACAGAGAGTCAGGGGGAGTAGAGGCGAGTATTTGGTACAGGAAACGTACACGTGTGTGTGTGTGTGTGTGTGGGAGAGAGAGTCAGCAGGTGTCATCAGTCCACGTCGCTGAGGTCGCTGACTGGCTCGTCCTGCACTATGCTCAGGTGGTTCATGGCACGGCTGAAGGCGATCTGGACAGCCTTGCGAATGCTGGATGTGCGTCCCTCCATCATTTTGATTTTGTCTATGGTCTTGTCCATTCCCAGAGGAACCATCTTGGATCTAGGAAGCCACTGCCTGAAGGGGGAAAAAAAAACAAAAAAAACCGCAGCATCCATATTACAACACCTGAACAGTAGCTACGTTTTTTTTTTGATCCTTCTAGAAGTATCACTCTCCAGGAATGTATCACTCTTCTTACAAGAAAACCTGGATTTGTTGCAATGAACTAAGTTTGATTTTAAACAAAGCGCTACAGATAACTGGTGTTTATTCTCATATGTGTGGTTATTCTTTCATTTGAGGTGAGGAAAACCAATGGCAACCGCCCTACGTGTTACTATCCCGCTGACAGATTTTGCTCTCAGCTTGGTTTTTGCACAGGACAGGAAGCAACCACTGCAGCTAAAAAGCTGATCTAAAAAATATAAAACAATAATATAAAAACAGTGAAAAGCAGTAAAGGCTCACATTTGAAAAGCTGGAATGGGAAAATGTTTGGAATTTTACTTTAATGAATGACAAAAAAAAAAAAAAAAAGACTAAATTTTCTGTCAACGGACTATTTGTTGGCGCCTCTGTTTTCGAGCATGAAAACGCACTCAAGAAACATCACAGGTTTTCTGCAGGTATTTTGGCAGGGAGATGGGAGAAAACTGGCCAACTCACAGTACTAGCCCCAACATCAGTTCCTGTCAGTCCTGATAGTCCAGAAATACTACTATTGCTACTGTCTCAGCTCCATTTGAGGGCGCAGTGGTCTTTGGGATGGAAAACGTTTTTTAGGGAAAATAAAGACGATAAATGATGTGTGTGCCAGGACAAAAAAAAAATGGAACTCAGGAGTATTTAATCAACTGATTGGTGGTAAAGAACAAAACAAAAAGCTTTTTGTTATACTCCATTTTAATAACAATATGATTTATTATCCTAGATGCGGAGTAATGTTTCCCAGTAGCAAATAAAAAGCCAGTTCAAGTGTAACACAAAGGCTACCGTACCTTCGTCACTGTTAAAGACTGAAAAACAGGGGACATTTTTAAGAGAGCCATTTTGTTGTCTCTTGACAGTTGATGTGACGCAGCCACGAGAGAATAATGATCAGCTGAGGGACATGTTGACAGGTTTACCCTTGCAGAGACCTGCGTCAGCTTAAATCACTCCAACAGATAGCGGCACTCACCAGCTGCGCTTGTTGTCGAAGAAGAGGACGAGGTAGAGTTTCTCTTCGGCTTTGTACTGCATCTGTTCTCCGATGCGGAGCACGTCCATGGGGGGCATGGGGATGGACACCCCGTTGTGCTGGCAGCCCACGCGCGGCATGTGGGGATCGATGATCTACACACAGAGGGGAGGCCGTTACACACAGATGCTCATGAATGCAAACGCATGGCAAACATACGTCCACCCGTATGTAAAGATGTCTACACTGTAGACAGACAGAGAGAGAGAAAGACAGAGAGAAAGAGCGAAAGACAGACAGAGAGAGCGAAAGACAGAGAGAAAGAGCGAAAGACAGACAGAGAGACAGAGAGAAAGAGCGAAAGACAGAGAGAAAGAGCGAAAGACAGACAGAGAGACAGAGAGAAAGAGCGAAAGACAGAGAGAAAGAGCGAAAGACCGACAGAGAGACAGAGCGAAAGAGCGAAAGACAGAGAGAAAGAGCGACAGACAGACAGAGAGACAGAGACACAGACACACACACACACACACACACGTCTTTTCATGCTAAGGTCAAATTGAAGTGGTTAACAGTGAAAGGCTGCCACCTAGAGGAAAAACACCGGACATCCCATGCCCCCCCCCCCCAAACTGTCCACCGGACACCTAAAAGAACAGCCGCAGTAAAACAATTGCTTCGTCCTGTGGGACGACAGTGCCATAATTAGGTTCCAAAGTAAAGAGATGACAAGAAAACTTCAGATTAAAAAGACTAGATTGTCATGCTTTTCTTGCCCACAAACACTCACCAAGGCAGGGTAGGAAGGGTATCCACTACATTTGGCCCAAACTAGCTTTAGGGGTTCCAATGCAACAGTTGCAGCACTAGCGGGCATCCAAATATTGCTGTTGCCAACCTCTATGGAAGCGGGAACAACACCAAACAAGTCAAGTGTGGTTTTAAACACAGAAAACACATTTTTAAAGCTCTGCTGGAAGTGCAGGACCACACAGCAAAACCAGGGTGGGAAATTCACTTTCTCCTTTAACAGCCACAGTGAACGACATATATTAAAATTGACCAGCCACTTTTAGCATTTTATTAGCCAAATATGAATTTTAGATGACGGAAGAGTCTCCAGCTGCTGACTGGTTACATGCCATGATGGCATTCAAAGGTTATAGACTCACCGGTCACTGCCCAAAGTCACAAGAAGCTGGCTGGAAGCTGCTGGTAATTTCCAACCCTGCTTTTATGCATGTAAATGCCAGGTGTCTGCCAGTTAAACTTTTAGGACCAAATATCAAAAAGGACCAATTCTCCAGTTCAAAGTCTGATAGTTTTCATGGCACAATTTAAAACATTTTAAGATTGTACAGCACCTGCAGACATCTGGCAACATACACAAATACTTACTGTGCATATATGTTGGCTCATAGAAGAAGGAACTGCAGCACATAACTGTTTTTTAAGCTGCATTCTAATGTATATTTGGCCCTATTTTCTTTAAGAAAGTCCCATATTATGCCCCTTTTCAGGTTCATACTTGTATTTTGGGTTCCTACTAGAACATGTTTACATACTTTAATGTTCACAAAACACATCATTTTTCTCATATTGTGTCTGAATATACCTGTATTCACCCTCTGTTTGAAACGATCCGTTTTAGCGCCTGTCTCTTTAAGCCCCCCTCCAGAAAAAGCCCAGTCTGATCTGATTGGTCAGCGTTTCCGGGTCTTCCGCATCTGCGCTCTCAGCGTCTCTGCCCCATCATTGCAGCCGGGGAATGGATGTAACGGCACTGTAACGGCACTTTCTGTCTATATATAGTATAGTTGTGACATATCTGTACAGAAGTCTGGACGGCTCGTTTGAAGGCACCGTTTCTGAATACTTTTTACAAAGCACACGGGACCTTTAACTGGAAGTCCAGTGAGGTTTTACGGTTCTAAATGTTTTCTCATATTTACGATGTGAAGTCTCCTGCCTAGGTACGTACATATTTTTCTCAATAACCAAATTTGAGGGCCCATGTAAAACATGTTTGTTGAGTCATCAGTATCAACCTCAAAATTCAGTATCTTCCAGGCTCCGATTCAGTTTTTGTTTACAGAAAGGCATAAGAACTGTGTAGAGCACTTCTATTTATTAGAAACTGTGAAAAAAATAGTCTGTGTACATAATGTTAAGACTAACCCTCACACATGCATGCAGATTCTCATAATGCAGCCAATTTACCAGCAGCGATTCGTGCAGCTTTTGCAAAATTCCCGGTTTCGATGCAGGCGATTAATTCGCTCTTATCGTCCACAGTGTTTCTCCGGACCAAGGCGGGTTTCCCTTTCCCACATTTTGGAAGACTGAGAATAGTGCTAGAAACAAAAACAAAAAAAAGACATATACACACCAGTCAACTTCTGGTGCTGATGATGGCTTGCTCTGACGACCAGCTAATAGAACAATAGAAGAATGGAAGAACAGAAAGAGCAGCTGACATCGTTAGGCCCTGCTTTTAAGTCAAATCAAAATCCAAAAACACAAGACTAGCTGTATGTTATTATCT